>NC_084620.1:57822077-58004577 GCF_033978795.1 Nerophis ophidion
CTTGATTGACATTCACGGCACCCGAGGGTCTTGTGAGATGACGCTGGCTGCTGCCAGTTCATTATTATGAAAAAATGACAGAGAGGAAGGCGAGAAACACTTTTTATTTCAACAGACTTTCCCGCCGTCCCTTCCGTCAAAACTCTAAAGGCCGACTGCACATTTCCTATCTTCACAATAAAAGCCCTGCTTCATGCTGCTTGCGCTAACAAAATAAGAGTCTCGGAAAGCTGGCGTGCACAAGTGATGTGCACGCCAGCTTTCTGAGGGATCGCTTGTGCACGCCAGTTTTCCGAGACTCTGTATTTAGTTAGCGCAGGTAGCATGAAGCAGGGCTTTTATTGTGAAGATAGGAAATGTGCAATCGGTCTTTAGAGTTTTGACGGAAGGTACGGCGCGAGAGTCTGTTGAAATAAAAAGTGTTTCTCGCCTTCCTCTCGGTCATATTTTCATAATAATGATCTTGCAGCAGCCAGCGTCATCTCACAAGACCCTCCGGTACCGTGAATGTCATTTAAGTGACGTCTTGGTGAAGATTGATGATCACTAATTTTTAGGTCTATTTTTTTTTTAAAAGCCTGGCTGGAGATCGACTGACACACCCCCCGCGGTCGACTGGTAGCTCGCGATCGACGTAATGGGCACCCCAGATCTACAGGTTATCCATACATCTCTGTTCCATGTCTGCTTTAGCACCGCCGGTAAATCGCATGTTAGCATCAATTAGCGTAGCATGTTAGCATCGATTAGCTGGCAGTCAACATCAACAAAACTCACCTTCGTGATTTTGTTGACTATCGTTGCAAATGCATCTGCAGGTTATCCATACATCTCTGTGCCATGTCTGCCTTAGCATCGCCGGTCAAATGTGGAGACACTCTGGCACATTCAATGGGGGTCTGGCGGCAGGCACATTCAATGGGAGTCTGGCAGGAGACACTTTGGCATCTTCGGGCCAGTGGTGCAACTTGAATCCCTCCCTGTTAGTGTTGTTACAACCTCCGACAACACACCGATGAGGCATGATGTCTCCAAGGTTCCAAAAATAGTCAAAAAAACAGAAAATAACAGAGCTGAGACCCGGTGTTTGTAATGTGTTGAAAATGAAAATGGCGGGTGTGTTACCTCGGCGACGTCACATTCTGACGTCATCGCTTCCAGCGCGATAAACAGAAAGGCGTTTAATTCGCCAAAATTCACCCATTTAGAGTTCGTAAATCGGTTAAAAAAAATAGATGGTCTTTTTTCCGCACCATCAAGGTATATATTGACGCTTACATAGGTCTGCTGATAATGTTCCCCTTTAATCAACACCACAGCCGGGTCACGTGACACGTCGGGGACACGGCAGGCCTCCATTGATTTGCTGCTCTGCTTGTTTCAATTGGACGCTTGTTTATTTTCCTCCGCGTCGCCTAGAAGGTGCGCCCCTGACAGGTGACGGACACGTCCAATAATCGAGGCCGACGTGTGAAGAAATCGACGGGAGGCCCCCCGAGTGAGCGTGGCGAGCGTCGATGGGAGACAAAGAAGACGTTTAAGTCAGTTTATTCTTACCTGACACGCCTGCGCTGCCTTTCACGCTCTGCTTCTCCGTCGCTTTATTCCACAGGGTTCAAAGGTGAGCTGGAGTCCATCCCAGCTGACTCACCTGTGGGTCACATGACACGTACTCATCTCCTGTCAGAGTGTTCTTCATGTGAGGTGAATCATTTGATTCGAGGTTGTTATTTCTCAGGAGAAGGTCACATCCAAGGAAATTCATCTTTTTCAGAACAATAAATGCCAAACAGGGCTTCACGGTGGCAGAGGGGTTAGTGCGTCTGCCTCACAATACGAAGCTCCTGCAGTCCTGGGTTCAAATCCAGGCTCGGGATCTTTCTGTGTGGAGTTTGCATGTTCTCCCCGTGAATGCGTGGGTTCCCTCCGGGTACTCCGGCTTCCTCCCACTTCCAAAGACATGCACCTGGGGATAGGTTGATTGGCAACACTAAAAATTGGCCCTAGTGTGTGAATGTGAGTGTGAATGTTGTCTGTCTATCTGTGTTGGCGCTGCGACGAGGTGGCGACTTGTCCAGGGTGTACCCCGCCTTCCGCCCGATTGTAGCTGAGATAGGCGCCAGCGCCCCCCGTGACCCCACAAGGGAATAAGCGGTAGAAAATGGATGGATGGATGGATAAATGCCAACACACACTTTGGACCAGGGGCGTCCAAACTTGCATCTTCAATACTAAAATTGTGTAAAGATGTTTTACAACCTTTAAGGATCCCCTCAAATTTAGTCCTAAAAATGTTTTTTTTTTAAATGTATATACTGTACATATAATTTTAATATTATTCAACTGCGATGAGGTGGCGACTTGTCCAGGGTGTACCCCGCCTTCCGCCCGATTGTAGCTGAGATAGGCGCCAGCGCCCCCCGCCACCCTAAAAGGGAATAATTGGTAGAAAATGGATGGATGGATATTCAACGCTTGAATCTCAAGATCAAGTTCAGATCTATAGAAAGATTTTGGGGGGTTTTATGACCTTTTTTGTCAACAACCCTGTTTTTAATGGCAAAATATGCAACATTTTCACCCAAAAACATTTTAATGCAAAGTAGCTAGTCTTAAATAGGTCAACTATTGTTTTTATATCATGTTTGTCCATTTTTGAAATCCCTCTAAAATTCTTGGGGATCCAGAAAGGCCCCATTAATAAAAGTGTTAAAATAAGTCATATACAGTACATATAATTTTTTTTTTTGTTACTGTTCTCAAACAGGAGTAGGTGTACCACTAGTGGTACGCCAAAGAACCAATTAAATATGTAAACACAGTGTTACTGTTCAAACTGTGTGTAGTGTTACAGTGGCCAAAGATAATGAATATACTGTACATGTGAAATAATGAATAGTTAGGCCTACTATGCTACTGTACTTTAATGTTGGTCAGTATGGTGGTACTTAATGAATACTTAGGTCTACAGCACTACTGTGTTTAAATGTCATTATGGTGGTACTTAATGAATACTTAGGTCTACTACACTACTGTAGTTAATGTTGTCCTTATGGTGATACTTGATGAATACTTAGGTCTACTACACTACTGAATTTAAATGTTGTCATTATGGTGGTACTTGATGAATACTTAGGTCTACTACTCTACTGTATTTAATGTTGTCATTACGGTGCTACTTAATGAATACTTAGGTCTACTACACTATTGTAGTTAATGTTGTCATTATGGTGGTACTTAATGAATACTTATGTCTACTACACTACTGTATTTAATGTTGTCATTAGGGTGGTACTTAATGAATACTTAGTTCTGCTACACTACTGTATTAAATGTTGTCATTATGGTGGTACTTAATGAATACTTGGGTCTAATACACTACTGTACTAAATGTTGTCATTAGGGTGGTACTTAATGAATACTTAGGTCTACTGCACTACTGTATTTAATGTTATCATTATGGTGGTACTTAATGAATACTTAGGTCTACTACACTACTGTATTTAATGTTGTCATTATGGTGGTACTTAATGAATACTTAGGTCCACTACATTACTGTATTTAATGTTGTCATTATGGTGGTGCTTAATGAATACTTAGGTCTACTACACTACTGTATTTAATGTTGTCATTATGGTGGTACTTAATGAATACTTAGGTCTACTACACTACTGTATTTAATGTTGTCATTATGGTGGTACTTAATGAATACTTAGGTCTACTACACTACTGTATTTAATGTTGTCATCATGGTGGTACTTAATGAATATTTAGGTCTACTACACTACTGTATTTAATGGTGGTACTTAATGAATACTTAGGTCTACTACCCTACTGTATTAAATGTTGTCATTATGGTGGTACTTAATGAATACTTGGGTCTACTACACTACTGTATTTAATGTTGTCATTATGGTGGTACTTAATGACTACTTAGGTATACTACACTACTGTATTTAATGTTGTCATTATGGTGGTACTTAATGAATACTTAGGTCTACTACACTACTGTATTCAATGTTGTCATTATGGTGGTACTTAATGAATACTTAGGTCTACTACACTACTGTATTTAATGTTGTCATTATGGTGGTACTTAATGAATACTTAGGTCTACTACACTACTGTATTTAATGTTGTCATTATGGTGGTACTTAATGAATACTTAGGTCTATTACACTACTGTATTTAATGTTGTCATTAGATAGATAGATAGATAGATAGTACTTTATTGATTCCTTCAGGAGAGTTCCTTCAGGAAAATTAAAATTCCAGCAGCAGTGTACAGAGTTGAGATCAATTTAAATTAAAGTAAAAAGTAAATAATGGGGGTTTAAATTATGGTAGTACTTGGAGAGGCGGTACTTGATGAGACACGTTTGAGAATTGATTGATTGATTGAAACTTTTATTAGTAGACAGTAAATATTCCATACAATTGACCACTAAATTGTAACATCCAAATAAGTTTTTCAACTTGTATAAGTCGGGGTCCACGTTAATCATCCATCCATCCATTTCTACCGCTTATTCCCTTTCGGGGTCGCGGGGGGCGCTGGCGCCTATCTCAGTTACAATCGGGCGGAAGGCGGTGTACACCCTGGACAAGTCGCCACCTCATCGCAGGGCCAACACAGATAGACAGACAACATCCACACTCACATTCACACACTAGGGACCATTTTTAGTGTTGCCAATCAACCTATCCCCAGTGGCACCCTTTTTAGACCGGTTGATCTGCCGTTTCTTTTCTTTTTCTCCTCTGTCCCACTCTCCCTTGTGGAGGGGGTCCCGTCCGGTGGCCATGGTCCAGAGTCGGGACCCAGGATGGACCGCTCAACTGTGTATTGACTTGGGACATCTCTGCGCTGCTGATCCGCCTCCGCTTGGGATGGTTTCCTGCTGGCTCCACTGTGGACGGGACTCTCTCTGCTGTGTTGGATCCACTTTGGACTGGACTCTCACGGTTGTGTTGGATCCACTATGGATTGAACTTTCACAGTATCATGTTTAGGCCCGCTCGACATCCATTGATTTCGGTTCCCCTAGAGCAGGGGTCACTAACCTTTTTGAAAGCAAGAGCTACTTTTTTGGTACTGATTAATAGGAAGGGCTACCAGTTTGATACACACTTAAATAAATTGCCAGAAAATAGCCAAATTGCTCAATTTACCTTTAATTAATAAATCTATATATATATAAAAATTGGGTATTTCTGTCTGTCATTCCGTCGTACATTTTTTTCCTTTTACGGAAGGTTTTTTTGTAGAGAAAAAAACACTTAATTGAATGGTTTAAAAGAGGAAAAACACGAAAAAAATGAAAATTAAATTTTGAAACAGCGCTTATCTTCAATTTCGACTCTTTAAAATTCAAACTTCAACGGAAAAAATTAAGAGAAAAACTAGCTAATTCGAATCTTTTTGTAAACAATTAAAATAAATAATTTATGGAACATCATTAGTAATTTTTTCCTGATTGAGATTAATTTTAGAATTTTGATGACATGTTTTAAATAGGTTAAAATCCAATTTGCACTTTGTTATAACATATAACAAATTGGACCAAGCTATATTTCTAACAAAGACAAATCATTATTTCTTCTATATTTTCCGGAACAAAAATTTTAAAAGAAATTCAAAAGACTTTGAAATAAGATTTAAATTTGATTCTGAAAATTTTCTAGATTTGCCAGAATATTTTTTTTTTATTTTAATCGTAATAAGTGTGAAGAAATATTTCACAAATATTCTTCGTCGAAAAAACAGAAGGTAGAATGAAGAATTAAATTAAAATGTATTTATTATTCTTTACAATAAAAAAAAATACTTAAACATTGATTTAAATTGTCAGGAAAGAAGAGGACGGAATTAAAAAGGTATATGTGTTTAAAAATCCTAAAATCGTTCTTAAGGTTGTATTTTTTCTCTAAAATTGTCTTTCTGAAAGTTATAAGAAGCAAAGTAAAAAAAAAAAAAGAATTTATTTACACAAGTGAAGACCAAGTCTTTGAAATATTTTGTTGGATTTTCAAATTCCATTTGAGTTTTGTCTCTCTTAGAAGTAAAAATGTCCAGCAAAGCGAGACCAGCTTGCTAGTAAATAAATAAAATTTTAAAAATAGAGGCAGCTCACTGGTAAGTGCTGCTATTTGAGCTATTTTTAGAACAAGCCAGCGGGCGACTCATCTGGTCCTTATGGGCACCACGTTGGTGAACCTTGCCCTAGAGCAGGGGTGCCCATTACGTCGATCGCGAGCTACCAGTCGACCGCGGGGGGTGTGTCAGTCGATCTCCAGCCAGGCTTTTAAAAAAAAATAGACCTAAAAATGAGTGATCATCAATCTCCACCAAGACGTCACTTAAATGACATTCACGGTACCGGAGGGTCTTGTGAGATGACGCTGGCTGCTGCAAGATCATTATTATTAAAAATGACCGAGAGGAAGGCGAGAAACACTTTTTATTTCAACAGACTCTCGCGCTGTACCTTCCGTCAAAACTCTAAAGGCAGACTGCACATTTCCTGTCTTCACAATAAAAGCCCTGCTTCATGCTGCCTGCGCTAACTAAATACAGAGTCTCGGAAAACTGGCGTGCACAAGCGATCCCTCAGAAAGCTGGCGTGCACATCACTTGTGCACGCCAGCTTTCCGAGACTCTTATTTTGTTAGCGCAGGCAGCATGAAGCAGGGCTTTTATTGTGAAGATAGGAAATGTGCAGTCGGCCTTTAGAGTTTTGACGGAAGGGACGGCGCGAAAGTCTGTTGAAATAAAAAGTGTTTCTCGCCTTCCTCTCTGTCATTTTTTCATAATAATGAACTGGCAGCAGCCAGCGTCATCTCACAAGACCCTCGGGTGCCGTGAATGTCAATCAAGCAAGCTACGGAATTTGCCGCCAATGTTTCTCTTGTAAAGTGTATGGAAGCTGGATGAATTAGATGCCAAAAACCAACCACTTTCATGTGGTATTGTACAGAAAGGACAACTTTTTTTCTCCTCCATTTGAAAATGTGGGCGTTATCATCATTACTGTCTGATTCCAATCAATGCAAGTCATCAGAATCAGGTAATACACCAACTTATATTCTTGTCTTCGTGAAAGAAAGACATCTATATGTGTTACACATGCTTGTATTATCATTAAACACATTTAACTTGTTTACAAAAATGTGTCTTTCATAAATAAATAAATATAAATGATATATATAAATGAGGTAGATCCCCTCGAGTTGGTCAATTGAAAAGTAGCTCGCCTGCAGAAAAAGTGTGGGCACCCCTGCCCTAGAGGGTGGAGGAGGGGGTGCCCACATATGTGGTCCTCTCCAAGGTTTCTCATAGTCAGCCTTTGTCATTGCTCTAGGGCCGCGGGTTGCCGACCCCTGGACTAGAGCAATGTGTTTTATTACATTTCACCTGTTTTCTCTTTTTACTCCACTTGTTTTTGTTTTTTAAATAGTATTTTTTGAATGTGCCATGGGCCGTTAAAGAAAATAGCCCCGGGGTCGCACTCTGGACACCACAGTGAGAGACTTACTGGGTGTCGGACTGATCCAAGGCCGGAAGTGCGGAGGTGTCATGGTCGTCCTGCGGGCGGCGCAGTGCTACCTGGCTGCTGCTACGGTGCTCATCATCCGTCGCACAGTTTCACAAGTGGTGCGGACTTCCTGGTGCGGGACCGCGGACATGGTCGCGCAGGGAGCCGCGGTGCCGTGGGCGACCGCAGGATTCCAGGTGGCGCTGAACGAAAGGTGAGGCCTCCCTGGCGGAGGTGTTTAGCGGGGATTGGAAGTAGTTGTCCCGGCTGGGCGGAGGTGTTTAGCGGGGATTGGAAGGAGTTGTCCCGGCTGGGCGGAGGTGTTTAGCGGGGATTGGAAGTTGTTGTCCCGGCTGGGAGGCTCCCTGGCGGAGGTGTTTAGCGGGGATTGGAAGTAGTTGCCCCGGCTGGGAGGCTCCCTGGCGCAGGTGTTTAGCGGGGATTTGAAGTAGTTGTCCCGGCTATGAGGCGTCAGTCACACGGTGGTGAATGACGGCGCTCCGTATGGCTTTGCAAAGTCAACTCAAAAACACATTCCAACCTTAACGGAGTCCATTTTTTTAATTATGGGTTTGTTTCCTTATTACTACAGATGAGTTTTTATTATTGTTAACTTTGTGTTTATTTGTAGTCGCCGAGGCCTACCTAGCCAAACCACTGTTGAGCTAGCTGACTAGCAGTAGGTAACTTCCGGTTGTTTTCCACATATGTTTACACACCTTATTTTCGTGAGAAACGTGGCGAACTTGTACAAGGACATTGTTGCTCATTGTGCGAGGAGAGTGGACTAAATGTCATGTTGCTATATAAACATGGGAACTGTAATGAATACCTAAGTCAAGGTTGTCAGGAGTTTTATTTTGTCGACTAAATCGCTGTAGTTCCGGTTGAGATTTGTCTGCTTAATTGACGCCCCGCCCCCTTCAACAACCTCCCGCAAAGGAGTCAATGCCACCAGGTTCTACCATCGCGGCTGCTCATTGGCTGTTTCTGTAAGCGCTGTGGTCGCTGATTGGCTGAACGTCACCGTCGATCACCCTGATGCTGCTATGCTACCGTCAACATAATAAAACAGCACTCTTGTTTAATACTATTTAACCTACATCAGGGGTGTCCAAACTTTTTCCACTGAGGGCTACAAACGGAACAATTAAAGCATGCAGGGGCCAATTTGATATGTTTCATTTTCAAACCGTAGCAAAATATAGGGATTTTTAAAAATGATTTTATCTTTAGGGGTCTCAGTTAATAAAATGTTCAAAATAAGTCAATTTTTTATAATTTTTTTTAATTTAACGCTTACAGTAAATCTCTATATCAACTTAAAAAAAGGTTTTATGGCATTTCTGTCAAAAACATGTTTGTTTTTTTAATAGTAAAACTGAAATATGCAGTATTTAGTCATTAGAGCCCTAAAAGATCAATAATGCAGGACACCATTGATTTTAATTCTGGCCAATTTGATATTTTTCATTTTCAAACCGTAACAAAATATAGGGATTTTTAAAAATGATTTTATCTTTAGGGGTCTCAGTTAATAAAATGTTCAAAATAAGTCAAATTTTTATAATTTTTTTTAATTTAACGCTTACAGTAAATCTCTATATCAACTTAAAAAAAGGTTTTATGGCATTTCTGTCAAAAACTTTTTTTTTTTTTAATAGTAAAACTGAAATATGCAGTATTTAGTCATTAGAGCCCTAAAAGATCAATAATGCAGGACACCATTGATTTTAATTCTGGCCAATTTGATATTTTTCATTTTCAAACCGTAACAAAATATAGGGATTTTTAAAAATGATTTTATCTTTAGGGGTCTCAGTTGATAAAATGTTCAAAATAAGTCAAATTTGTATAAACATTTTTAATTTAACGCTTACAGTAAATCTCTATATCAACTTAAAAAAAGGTTTTATGGCATTTCTGTCAAAAACTAATTAGTTTTTTTAATAGTAAAACTGAAATATGCAGTATTTAGTAATTAGAGCCCTAAAAGATCAATAATGCAGGACACCTTTGATTTTAATTCGTTATTATTTTTCAGTAATCACAGTGAAAAGATCAATACAATACCACTAAATATATTTGGGATCCAAAAGGTCACTCAGAAAGTCATACGTTTTTATTTGTTGGTTTTTTTAACTTTCAACACTTAAGTTACGAGATCAACTTCAGATATATCTGTCGATTTTACGTTTTAACTATTATTTTGTTTGTTTAATGCTCGTTTGGCAAAGAAAACTTTGTTCTTATATGGCAACTGCACAATACATGCAATATTTACCACATCAAACATTTTAAAGTGACATTTTTGAACTAATTAGAGCTTTGAAAATAATTCATTATAACATGGATTTTTTTTTTTGTCATTATTTTTTGTTTTGAGCAATGGCAAAACTTCTAATTAGTAGATTGCACAGTACAGTGCATATTCCGTACAATTGACCACTAAATGGTAACACCCCAATAAGTTTTTCAACTTGTTTAAGTCCACGTTCATCAATTCACGGTAAAGATGGTTTTTACATGGTAAAATAAAGACAAAAAAACAGCCTGCAGGGAAGCTTTGCGTCAACATTGCAACTTTTTCTCGATAGATTTCACCTCATTCCAATATTTTTAATGTTCCTTTTTTATTTTTGCAATAGCATTTCCAGAATGTGTGGCGGGCCGGTAAACAATTAGCTTCGGGCCGCAAATGGCCCCCGGGCCGCACTTTGGACATCCCTGACGTAAAACAAAGGGTGATTAAATAAACAAGTAGATGTGGTGATTTTGCTTGGTGTATTTGGCGCGAAAGACAGTCTTGTGATAGTATTCCGACCGTTTTTAACAGATTTCAGGTGATTACACTTTCACAATAAGAGCAGCAATCCTGTTTTCAAGTAAGTCCAACATGTTACTACTATTTTACATTATATGACAAGTTGTTGCTGTCACCTTTGTGCAGAATTCGAGTAGTTATTGTGTGTGTCTAATGCCTGCTCCGAATGCTCGTTTACAAGTTTTGAAAGTAGTTTTTTTTTTAAAGGTATTCGACATTCCAGTATATGATAACAAACATTGAAGTCTGAGGAAGTAAGTATGAAAAAGTGGAATATGTGGGCATCGTCTGGCAAAAAAAAGTTTTATTTTGAAGATGTGGGCAAAAAAAAAAAAGTTTTATTTTGAAGTTGTGGACAGGAAGTGATGTGACAGTGGTGTGTCTGTCAATCCTCCTGTCCTGCTTCAGGATAATGGCTTGGCAGTTTGAGAACAGCGGGTGTGAGTGTGAGTGTGAGTGTGAGTGTGAGTGTGAGTGTGAGTGTGAGTGTGAGTGTGAGTGTGAGTGTGAGTGTGAGTGTGAGTGTGAGTGTGAGTGTGAGTGTGAGTGTGAGTGTGTGTGTGTGTGTGTGTGTGTGTGCAGCCTGGGGGCCCCCATGCAGACCACCTCTGACCCCCGAGACCAGGAGGAAAACCACCTCCGCTGTCCTCATGTTGGCCTCCCAGGTCTGTAGTGGTGGTCTTCAGAATGGGTTAGACCAGGGGTCACCAACGTAGTGCCCGCGGGCACCAGGTCGCCCGTAAGGACCAGATGAGTCGCCCGCTGGCCTGTTCTAAAAATAGCTCAAATAGCAGCACTTACCAGTGAGCTGCCTCTATTTTTTAAATTGTTATTTATTTACTAGCAAGCTGGTCGACATTTTTAATTCTAAGAGAGACAAAACTCAAATAGAATTTGAATATCCAAGAAAATATTTCATACTTCTTTAAATAAATTCATTAATTTTTTTCACTCTGCTTCTTATAACTTTCAGAAAGACAATTTTAGAGAAGAAATACAACCTTAAATATGATTTTAGGATTTTTAAACACATATACCTTTTTACCTTTTTTAAATTCCTTCTTCTTCTTTCTTGATAATTTAAATCAATGTTCAAGTATATATATATTTTTTAATTGTAAAGAATAATAAATACATCTTGATTTAATTTTTCATTTAAGCTTCAGTTTTTTCGACGAAGAATATTTGTGAAATATTTCTTCAAACGTATTATGATTAAAATTCAAAAAAAATATTCTGGCACATCTAGAAAATGTTTAGAATCAAATGTAAATATTATTTCAAAGTCTTTTGAATTTCTTTGAAAATTTTTCTTCTGGAAATTCTAAAAGAAATAATGATTTGTCTTTGTTAGAAATATAGCTTGGTCTAATTTGTTATATAACAAAATGCAGATTGGATTTGAACCTATTTAAAACATGTCATCAAAATTGTAAAATTAATCTTAATCAGGAACAATTACTAATGATGTTCCATAAATTATATTTTAAATTTTTTCAAAAAGATTCGAATTAGCTCATTTTTGTCTTCTTTTTTTCGGTTGAATTTTGAACAGTCGGAATTGAAGATAAACTATGTTTCAAAATTTTATTTTCATTTTTTTTCATGTTTTCTCCTCTTTTAAACCGTTCAATTAAGTATTTTTTTCATCATTTATTCTCTACAAAAAAACTTCTGTAAAACGAAAAAAAATGTACGACGGAATGACAGACAGAAATACCCATTTTTATATATATATATATATATATAAGGTAAATTGAGCAAATGGGCTATTTCTGGCAATTTTTTTAAGTGTGTATCAAACTGGTAGCCCTTGGCATTAATCAGTACCCAAGAAGTAGCTCTTGCTTTCAAAAAGGTTGCTGACCCCTGGGTTAGACAATTCGCCTCATCAGCTTGTGTTGGTGCCATTGTGTCTCTGCAGGGGCCCCACCAGCTCAGACACAACACACAGCCAACAGTAGACAACCATTTTACACACTTAATTGTGTGAATGCTCCAAACATTCACACACGTTTTTCTACATCAAAACGCATCTATTTATTATAGCCAGCTTGTGCGCGCTAGCTTTCTGAGACTCTTATTTTGTTAGCGCAGGCAGGATGACGCAGCGCTTTTATTGTGAAGACAGGAACTGTGCGGTCGGTCTTTAGAGTTTTGACGGCGGGTACGGCGCGAGAGTCTGATGAAATGAAAAGTGTTTATGGCCTTTCTGTCGGTCATTTTTTCTTAATAATGATCTGGCAGCAGCCAGCGTCATCCCGCAAGACGAATGTCAATCAAGTGACCAAAGTCACGTCTTGGTGAAGATTGTGAAAATGTGGAGGTACTCATCATTCCTGTCTGATTCCGATCAATGCAAGTCATCACAATCACACCAACTACTGGTACTTATTGAATACTTAGGTCTACTACACTACTGTATTTAATGTTGTCATTATGGTGGTACTTGATGAATACTTAGGTCTACTACACTACTGTATTTAACGTTGTTATTATGGTGGTACTTAATGAATACTTAGGTCTACTACACTACTGTAGTTAATGTTGTCATTATGGTGGTACTTGATGAATACTTAGGTCTACTACACTAATGTATTTAATGTTGTCATTATGGTGGTACTTAATGAATACTGAGGTCTACTACACTACTGTATTTAATGTTGTCGTTATGGGGGTACTTAATGAATACTTAGGTCTACTACACTACTGTATTTAATGTTATTATGGTGGTACTTAATGAATACTTAGGTCTACTACACTACTGTATTTAATGTTGTCATTATGGTGGTACTTAATGAATACTTAGGTCTACTACACTGTTGTAGTTAATGTTGTCATTATGGTGGTACTTAATGAATACTTAGGTCTACTACACTACTGCATTTAAATACGTCATTATGGTGGTACTTAATGAATGATTAGGCCTACTACACTACTGTAGTTAATGTCATTATGGTGGTACTTGATGAATGCTTAGGTCTACTACGCTACTTTATTTAATGTTGGCATTACGGTGGTACTTAATGAATACTTTGGTCTACTACACTACTGTGTTTAATGTTGTCATTATGGTGGTACTTAATGAATACTTAGGTCTACTACACTACTGTAGTTAATGTTGTCATTATGGTGGTACTTAATGAATACTTAGGTCTACTACACTGTTGTAGTTAATGTTGTCATTATGGTGGTACTTAATGAATACTTAGGTCTACTACACTACTGCATTTAAATATGTCATTATGGTGGTACTTAATGAATGATTAGGCCTACTACACTACTGTAGTTAATGTCATTATGGTGGTACTTGATGAATGGTTAGGTCTACTACGCTACTTTATTTAATGTTGGCATTACGGTGGTACTTAATGAATACTTAGGTCTACTACACTACTGTAGTTAATGTTGTCATTATGGTGGTACTTAATGAATACTTAGGTCTACTACACTGCTGTAGTTAATGTTGTCATTATGGTGGTACTTAATGAATACTTAGGTCTACTACACTGCTGTAGTTAATGTTGTCATTATGGTGATACTTAATGAATACTTAGGTCTGCTACACTACTGTAGTTAATTTTGTCATTATGGTGGTACTTAATTAATACTTAGGTCTACTACACTACTGTAGTTAATGTTGTCATTATGGTGGTACTTAATGAATAGTTAGGTCTACTACACTACTGTATTTAATGTTGTCATTATGTTGGTACTTAATGAATAGTTAGGTCTACTACACTACTGTATTTAATGTTGTCATGTACTTAATGAATACTTAGGTCTACTACACTACTGTAGTTAATGTTGTCATTATGGTAGTACTTGGTGAATACTTAGGTCTACTACACTAATGTATTTAATGTTGTCATTATGGTGGTACTTAATGAATACTGAGGTCTACTACACTACTGTATTTAATGTTGTCGTTATGGGGGTACTTAATGAATACTTAGGTCTACTACACTACTGTATTTAATGTTATTATGGTGGTACTTAATGAATACTTAGGTCTACTACACTACTGTATTTAATGTTGTCATTATGGTGGTACTTAATGAATACTTAGGTCTACTACACTGTTGTAGTTAATGTTGTCATTATGGTGGTACTTAATGAATACTTAGGTCTACTACACTACTGCATTTAAATACGTCATTATGGTGGTACTTAATGAATGATTAGGCCTACTACACTACTGTAGTTAATGTCATTATGGTGGTACTTAATGAATGATTAGGCCTACTACACTACTGTAGTTAATGTCATTATGGTGGTACTTGATGAATGCTTAGGTCTACTACGCTACTTTATTTAATGTTGGCATTACGGTGGTACTTAATGAATACTTTGGTCTACTACACTACTGTGTTTAATGTTGTCATTATGGTGGTACTTAATGAATACTTAGGTCTACTACACTACTGTAGTTAATGTTGTCATTATGGTGGTACTTAATGAATACTTAGGTCTACTACACTGTTGTAGTTAATGTTGTCATTATGGTGGTACTTAATGAATACTTAGGTCTACTACACTACTGCATTTAAATATGTCATTATGGTGGTACTTAATGAATGATTAGGCCTACTACACTACTGTAGTTAATGTCATTATGGTGGTACTTGATGAATGCTTAGGTCTACTACGCTACTTTATTTAATGTTGGCATTACGGTGGTACTTAATGAATACTTAGGTCTACTACACTACTGTAGTTAATGTTGTCATTATGGTGGTACTTAATGAATACTTAGGTCTACTACACTGCTGTAGTTAATGTTGTCATTATGGTGGTACTTAATGAATACTTAGGTCTACTACACTGCTGTAGTTAATGTTGTCATTATGGTGATACTTAATGAATACTTAGGTCTGCTACACTACTGTAGTTAATTTTGTCATTATGGTGGTACTTAATTAATACTTAGGTCTACTACACTACTGTATTTAATGTTGTCATTATGGTGGTACTTAATGAATAGTTAGGTCTACTACACTACTGTGTTTAATGTTGTCATTATGATGGTACTTAATGAATACTTAGGTCTACTACACTACTGTAGTTAATGTTGTCATTATGGTGGTACTTAATGAATAGTTAGGTCTACTACACTACTGTATTTAATGTTGTCATTATGGTGGTACTTAATGAATAGTTAGGTCTACTACACTACTGTATTTAATGTTGTCATGTACTTAATGAATACTTAGGTCTACTACACTACTGTAGTTAATGTTGTCATTATGGTAGTACTTGGTGAATACTTAGGTCTACTACTCTACTGTAGTTAATGTTGTCATTATGGTGGTACTTAATGAATACTTAGGTCTACTACACTACTGTAGTTAATGTTGTCATTATGGTGGTACTTAATGAATACTTAGGTCTACTACACTACTGTATTTAATGTTGTCATGGTGGTACTTAATGAATTGTTAGGTCTACTACACTACTGTTTAATGTTGTCATTATGGTGGTACTTAATGAATACTTAGGTCTACTACACTACTGTAGTTAATGTTGTCATTATGGTGGTACTTAATGAATAGTTAGGTCTACTACACTACTGTATTTAATGTTGTCATTATGGTGGCACTTAATGAATAGTTAGGTCTACTACACTACTGTATTTAATGTTGTCATTATGGTGGTACTTAATGAATACTTAGGTCTACTACACTACTGTAGTTAATGTTGTCATTATGGTGGTACTTAATGAATACTTAGGTCTACTACACTACTGTAGTTAATGTTGTCATTATGGTGGTACTTGGTGAGAAGTGTTTGTGAACCACTGCTAAACTTACTTTTTTTATTTTATGTACATATTTTTGTTTGTTTGGTTTATGTCCTTTTTGTTAAATAAAACAGTTATTTTTACATGGCAACACACAAAATATGCAATATTTTCCCCAGCTTGAACAATTCTCTAAGTACTAAGTACTTTGTACAATAAGCAGCAACAACTAAAACTTGAGAAAAACGTTATAATATAAAAATGTAAGTTATGATTAATTAACATCTATTTGTTTTTAAATGCATGTATACATGTTTTTGCTTTTTTTTAAAGAAAATCTTATCACCGTAGTAAATGACACGATGACATCACAGAGACCCACCCCCACAGACACAGGTATATAAGCCTGTATTTCCCCTCCTTGTGGAATGTTTGGAGAACATTTGGCACAAATAACTCACGAAAAGTCTTCCGCCAAAACAGTGAAGAAGTCTCCCGCCATCAACGCCATGTTTGTTGACAATACGGCAGCTTACATAATGGCATCGAGGCCAGAAGGGGGGCGTTTGGTTTGTTCACCCTTACACATTTACAGCACAGGATGGGTAATCTGGCCTTTTTTTGTTGCTTATTGGAGCTGTTTTTGTTGTTATCAGGTTTATCCCATCCCGTTTTCCCCGACACAATTATTTCATGAAAAAAATACTGTATTTCCTTGATATAGTAAGCGCCTGCCTAGAATTACTGCCGGGTCAAACTCGTTTCGCCAAATAATTAGCGCATGCTTAGCATTACCGCCGGCTCAGGATTAACGCCGGGTCAAACTCGTCTCGCAAAATATCATTTTTATTAGCGCATGTCTAGAATTTCCACCGGGTCAAACTCGTCACGTCACGAGTGACACTTCACCTGTCATCATTTTCAAAATGGAGGAGGCTGATTTCAATCATTTGAAATGGCATAAAGGGAAGAAGATTAAGAGCTATTCAGTAGGATTTAAGGTCCAAGCTATTGAATATGCTAGAAAGAACAGTAAGCAGCTGTGTTTTATTAATATACCATAGCTGCGTGTGTCAAATATGAGTCATTAAATGACTCCCGCCTCCTGGTGGTAGAGGGCGCTAGTGATCCTTCTTGCGACTACTCGGCTGCAGAAGAAGTGACAACAAGCAGCGATCGTTTATTTTTTCCTCTCGCTTGCACTTTTAACATGGGGGATTACATATCGAAAATAAAACCGTTTTCTAAACTGGACTTTCAATGGAAGCAGGAGGTAATAAAAGAAGATCTCCATCGAGACAGAGACAGCGGTTTAGCTCGGTTGGTAGAGCGGCCGTGCCAGCAACTTGGGGGTTGCAGGTTCGATTCCCGCTTCTGCCAACCTAGTCACTGCCGTTGTGTCCTTGGGCAAGACACTTTACCCACCTGCTCCCAGTGCCACCCACACTGGTTTGAATGTAACTTAGATATTGGGTTTCACTATGTAAAGCGCTTTGAGTCACTAGAGAAAAAGCGCTATATAAATATAATTCACTTCACTTTTAAAACTGAAGAAAGATAAGGAAGACTTCTATAAACAAGTTATCGATGCTTTTGATCAGAAGGAGCTGCGCATGGACTTCATTTATAAGTAAAGGTAAGACCATAATAATGTGCTTTTCATGATGGTATCCTTACATCACACTCTAATTTATAAGCGCAGGCCTAAATTTACCGCATGCCTTTGGTAAACGGTATATCAACATTTATATTTAGCTTTTGAGGAGGTTAAAGTGTCATGTATTCCATGTCCCACTCCTCCATAGCAAAGTCTTGTTTTTGTCGCTTGTTGCTGGGTCCGGGGCCACGCACGGGAAATGGAAATGGCCCGCGGCCGTCAGGGGGGTCAAGGACCACGAAATGAGTTTCCAGATGCTTTCTTCCTCCGAGCGGCGTGTGCACGGCTTCCTCGGCAAACCGCTGAATGAGTTTTTTTGTGCTGAAAGGCCACTTTTACTGAGCTGGCCCCTTTTGCAGAACTCCAAAGCCCATTTTGTCCCACAGAATGTGTAACATATCCCTCTTTGTCCAAGTGTGTAATGCTTTGCGGCCTTTGTATTTTTGCAGAAATAATATTTCCCGGTTCACTTTCTCCAGGTCATGAGTGCCTCGAGGGAAGACCCAGTGGAGAACAAGCTCACCTGTCCGAAGCAACGCCCGGCCTGGGCCTCCACCCCCGGGCTTCCACCATGAGTGAGTACTACTTTAATGCTGGGCCGTGCAAATGGACCCCTAGTGTACCAAACCCAACACCAGTGATGTTCTCACCTTGTGTAAATGGTAAATAAAAAGAGAATACAACAAATCCTTTTCAACTTATATTCAATTGAATAGACTGCAAAGACAAGATATTTCATGTTCACACTGAAAAACTTCATTTTTTTTTTGCAAATAATTATACAAAAAAGTTGTCACAGAAGCCTTTCCTTTTAACACTCAGTAAAGGTTTGGGAACTGTGGAATTATTTCCCATTCTTGCTTGATGTACAGCAGGGGTGCCCACACTTTTTCTGCAGGCGAGCTACTTTTCAATTGACCAACTCGAGGGGATCTACCTCATTTATATATATCATTTATATTTATTTATTTATGAAAGAGACATTTTTGTAAACAAGTTAAATGTGTTTAATGATAATACAAGCATGTGTAACACATATAGATGTCTTTCTTTCACAAAGACAAGAATATAAGTTGGTGTATTACCTGATTCTGATGACTTGCATTGATTGGAATCAGACAGTAATGATGATAACGCCCACATTTTCAAATGGAGGAGAAAAAAAGTTGTCCTTTCTGTACAATACCACATGAAAGTGGTTGGTTTTTGGCATCTAATTCATCCAGCTTCCATACACTTTACAAGAAAAACATTGGCGGCAAATTCCGTAGCTTGCTTGATTGACATTCACGGCACCCGAGGGTCTTGTGAGATGACGCTGGCTGCTGCCAGTTCATTATTATGAAAAAATGACAGAGAGGAAGGCGAGAAACACTTTTTATTTCAACAGACTTTCGCGCCGTCCCTTCCGTCAAAACTCTAAAGGCCGACTGCACATTTCCTGTCTTCACAATAAAAGCCCTGCTCCATGCTGCCTGCGCTAACAAAATAAGAGTCTCGGAAAGCTGGCGTGCACAAGTGATGTGCACGCCAGCTTTCTGAGGGATCGCTTTTGCACGCCAGTTTTCCGAGACTCTGTATTTAGTTAGCGCAGGCAGCATGAAACAGGGCTTTTATTGTGAAGATAGGAAATGTGCAGTCGGCCTTTAGAGTTTTGACGGAAGGTACGGCGCGAGAGTCTGTTGAAATAAAAAGTGTTTCTCGCCTTCCTCTCTGTCATATTTTCATAATAATGATCTTGCAGCAGCCAGTGTCATCTCACAAGACCCTCCGGTACCGTGAATGTCATTTAAGTGACGTCTTGGTGAAGATTGATGATCACTCATTTTTAGGTCTATTTTTTTTAAAAGCCTGGCTGGAGCTCGACTGACACACCCCCCGCGGTCGACTGGTAGCTCGCGATCGACGTAATGGGCACCTCTGATGTACAGCTTAAATTGTTCAAAAGTCTCCCGCCTCATATTTTAGCCTTCACATATTTTCAATATCTGGACTACAGGCAGGCCAGTCTAGTACCCACACTCTTTTACTATGAAGCCACGCTGTTGTAACACCTGGCTTGGCATTGTCTTGCTGAAATAAGCAGGGGCGTCTACGATAACGTTGCTTGGTTGGCAACACATGTTGCTCCAAAAGCTGTATGTACCTTTCAGCATTAATGGTGCCTTGACAGATTTGTAAGTTACCCATGCCTTGGCCACTAATACACATGCTGACTTTTACACTTTCACCCTAGAACAGTCCAGGTGGTTCTTTTCATCTTTGGTCCACAGTTTCCAAAAACAATTTGAAATGTGGATTCGACAGACCACAGAAGACTTTTCCACTTTGCATCAGTCCATCATAGATGAGCTCGGACCCAGCGAAACGTTTCTGGGTGTTCTTGATAAATGGCTTTGGCTTTGGCTTTGGCTTTGCATAGTCGAGTTTGAACTTGCACTTACAGATGTAGCGACCACCTGTAGTTACTGACAGTGGTTTTTTTAAGTCTTCCTGAGCCCATGTGGTGATATCCTTTACACCCTGTCACTTTTTGATGCAGTACCGCCTGGGGGATCGAAGGTCACGGGTATTCAATGTTGGTTTTCGGCCTTGCCGCTTACGTGCGGTGATTTCTCCAGATTCCCCGAACCTTTTTGATGATATTACGGAGCGTAGATGGTGAAATCCCTAAATTCTTTGCAATAGCTGCTTGAGAAATGTTGTTCTTAAACAATTTGCTCAGGCTTTTGTTGACAAAGTGGTGACCCTCGCCCCGTCCTTGTTTGTGAATGACTGAGGATTTCACGGAAGCTGCTTTTATACCCAATCATGGCACCCACCTGTTCCCAATTAGCCTGCACACCTGTGGGATGTTCCAAATAAGTCTTTGACGAGCATTCCTCTACTTTCTCAGTCTTTTTTGCCACATGTGCCAGCTTTTTTGAAACATGTTGCAGGCGTCAAATTCCAAAATTAGCGAATATTTGCAAAAATAACAATGTTTACTTGTGTGAACATGAAATATCTTGTCCTTGCAGTCTATTCAATTGAATATAAGTTGAAAAGGATTTGTTGTATCCTCTTTTTCTTTACCGTTTACACAAGGTGACAACTTCACTGCTCTTAGGTTTTGTGAAGAACGAAATCAAATCAATGTGAGCGTCGTTAGTCATCCCCCGAGCTGCAAAGCATCATGGGAGGCAAATGCGCGCACTCCATCAGCTTCATCTCCCGCGTGCGCGTGTTTGATGGCGGAGGACCGCCTTGGTGGAGGTAATGATCCGAAGCCGATGATGATCAGTGCTCGACGTGTCAGGAGCATGCGAGTGGAATTTGATCCATTGAGTCATCCGCGCCAGCGAATGTCTCCTTCAGGCGGGGGTCCTAAACCCCTTTTGGTGACATTTGCACCTGCGGGGGCTGCGGGGCCGCGTTTCCATGGCAACCCCACGTCAGCTGGAGGGCGATTGGATTAAGCGCACGCTGTTGAAGTGAAGAGCTTTAACCCGATTACCTCCTTTTCTTCTGCACACTCTTCTGCCTGTACACACACACACGCACACACACGTTATCATTTGGAATGGGGACCAAGTTTTTGATCAGTACAGGTGCTCTCTCACGCACACACTCACGCGCACATACACACACACACACACACACACGCACACACAAACACGCGCGCACACGCACGCACACACACACACACAGGTTATCATTTGGAATGGGGACCAAGTTTTTGATCAGTACTTGTGGGGACCACCCTTTCTACAGGTGCTCTCTCACACACACACGCACGCACACACACACACACACACACACACACACACACACAGGTTATCATTTGGAATGGGGACCAAGTTTTTGATCAGTACTTGTGGGGACCACCCTTTCTACAGGTGTTCTCTCACACAAACACACACACTCACGCGCGCACACACACACACACACACACACACAGGTTATCATTTGGAATGGGGACCAAGTTTTTGATCAGTACTTGTGGGGACCGCACTTTCTACAGGTGCTCTCTCACACACACACACTCACGCGCGCACATACACACACACACACACAAACACGTTATCATTTGGAATGGGGACCAAGTTTTTGATCAGTACTTGTGGGGACCACACTTTCTACAGGTGCTCTCTCTCACACACACACACACACACACGCCACAAACACACACACACCAGTTGAGCTGATTTATTGCGAGTGATAAAAATGGATAAAAGCAGGAAAAATGATCAGATGGTGAACGGGGGCCTTCGACCATCTTGGTGGCTTCTCTCCTTTTGAAGAAGTGTATCCGCGTCTGATACCATGCCAAGTACGGAAGGGGTTAAAGGTCATGTCACGATTCAGTTACCATTCAAGGGGTTGTGATTGAGTTGTAAATCTATGAATATGATTATTTATGTAAGTGTCGTCTATCTGTGTTGGCCCTGCCATGAGGTGGCCACTTGTCCAGGGTGTGCACCGCCTTCCGCCTGAGTACAGCTGGGATAGGCTCCAGCGACCCCGAGTGGGACAAGCGCTAGAAAATGAATATATTATATTCGAAATGTACCAAGACATTTATTGTATGAATGCTCCAAAGCAAGGCTAGTATAGCTTGTCCTCTCCTCCGTGTGTCCGCGCTAACCCGGCTAACGCATAACGTTAAATTCATGTTTGCTAATGGTTTTCCTAGGGTTGGTTAGAACCAAGCCTAGAACTAACTTTTGAAGAACATACCCACAGTCATCAGACTGTATCATGCATATGTTCCTTTTGGCTGTACTTAAATGTATGACGGACAGTATTTATATTATTTACATGTGAATAATGCTGTATAATAGACTGTATTTATGTTATTCACATGTGAATAATGCTGTATAATAGACTATATTTATGTTATTCACATGTTAATAATGCTCTATAATAGACTGTATTTATATTATTCACATGTGAATAATGCTGTATAATAGTCCGTATTTATATTATTCACATGTAAATAATGCTGTATAATAGAGTGTATTTTTATTATTTACATGTGAATAATGCTGTATAATAGACTGTATTTATGTTATTTTACATGTGAATAATGCTGTATAATAGACTATATTTATATTATTCACATGTGAATAATGCTGTACAATAGACTATATTTATGTTATTCACATGTGAATAATGCTGTATAATAGACTGTATTTATGTTATTCACATGTGAATAATGCTGTATAATAGACTGTATTTATGTTATTCACATGTGAATAATGCTGTATAATAGACTGTATTTATATTATTCACATGTGAATAATGCTGTGTAATAGACTATATTTATGTTATTCACATGTGAATAGTGCTGTATAATAGACTATGTTTATATTATTCACATGTGAATAATGATGTATAACAGACTGTATTTAAATTATTCACATGTAAATAATGCTGTATAATAGAGTGTGTTTTTATTATTTACATGTGAATAATGCTGTATAATAGACTGTATTTATATTATTCACATGTGAATAATGCTGTATAATAGACTGCATTTGTATTATTCACATGTTATTAATGCTGTATAATAGACTGTGTTTATATTATCCACATGTAGAAATACCTAAATGATTATTGTCTATTGTGAGCGAACTGTGGTGCTTAATTTCCCCCAGGGATCAATGAAGTACTTTTTATTCTATTCTATTAGTCTTAATGCCGCCGTTTAGAAGAACCTGCGTTACTTTCTTTTACATACATAAATAATCAATATTTAGACGTGTCCATTTTATAATCATGTGTTGGAGAATCAGTAATTTTTCCACCTGGATGTTGAAACAAGCAACAGAAGCCATCTTTTGCTGTAATTTAGTCATGTGATAATATCTTAGTTTTGGGGGTTGATAAACATTGACAGAATCACAGTTTGTCACGTTTGTCCCTAAAAAAGCCCCCCACTGCCGTGGCACAAAAAATTGCACTAAATAATTCATCTGGACCTTTGATGAAGTCACTTTAAGGCCGCGAGACGCTTGAGGATGAGGATGATATCCTGAGCTCATTACAAGAGTTCTCCCTCGCCGCACATAAAAGTTGACTTACTGAGCGACTGGGCGGGGTCATCTTACCACTGAGTCACCTGTGGTGAAGGACCACCGCTTCTAAACACTTGGCCATGTTGGCCTGCTATCATTTTAGGCAGATTTTTTATTTTTCTGGAGCCAGAACACTGCCAGTAAGATTGAGTATCAGAAACAAAAGTGTTATTGGCAACAACTGAATACAACAATGGAAAGAAATACAATAATTTGGGTGGATGTTTTCAACGCCGATATTCATATTTTTGTACACATTTGTTTATGTATGTTTCAAAAGTTTTTAGGATCGTTTTTTTCCTCTTTTTTTTTTCCGGTTTCAAACTAAAGGAGTTTTACCGGACTTGGGCATGCAAGTAAAACACAGTAGAACAAGGGTCAGCCACCCGCGGCTCTTTGATCACTCTGGTGTGGCTCAGCTGCAAACTTGCCGACCTTCCCTTAATTTACCGGGAGATTTCTGACCTCAGTGCCTTTCCCGGAAATTTTCTAAAGTCATCATACTGCGATTTTCACTCGGACAGCAACATTGATGGCAATACCCACAACATCTTCTAATACAAGTAGTTAAACCCACTGTTACACAACACTATGTGCGTGCCGGCCGGTCACGGATTGTGTGAAACCTCTATTACAGTCCTCAAGCGATTGCAAGGCATATTTGTTCAACAGCCATGCAGGTTACACTGAGGGTTGTGATATAAACAACTTTAACACTCTTACTGTGAACCCACACCAAACAAGAATGACAAACACATTTCGGTAAAACATCCGCACTGTAACACAACATAAACACAACATAACAAATACCCAGAATCCCATGCAACCTGGACTCTTCCAGGCTACATTATACACCCTGCCCACCTCAACCAACGCGGGAGTGGCGGGGGTCGATTCATAGGCCCAAAGAGTTCCAGTTGTGTCTCATCACTCCATAGAACAGTTTCCCAAAACCTTTGGGGTTTGTCCAGAGGATTTTTGGCATACTGGAGTCTATTTCCTTGTGCCTGGTAGTCAGAAGTGGGGTGCGCCTGGGAGTTCTGGCATAAAGGCCTTCATCTCGTAGTGCGCGCCTTTTTGTCTGGGACGAAACCTGCGTTCCCCCCTCTGCAGTGTCCTGTTGTAGTTCCTCAGCTGTTATCCGGGGGTTTTTCACCACTGTACGCTTCACAGCATCCTCTTTTTACCACGGCCAGGTAGTGTTTCCACTGTGCTTTTAGCTTTAAACTTGCGAATTATGCTCCCAACTGTGTCTCTCGGAATTTGTAACGTCTTTGCTATTTTCTTACATCCATATCCTTTCTTATGAAGATAAATGACCTCCTCTTGACTTCTTTGACCACTCCCTGGACTTCACCATGTTGCAAATACATTATTGACCATCTACAAGAAGCTGAGGGTCACAGTCTTTTTCAATCAGTTTAATTGTTGCTCGTTATGGTTCTAATCACATCTACAGGTGTTTTCAACACCTGATTGAAAAGACCTTATTCAAATTCTGTGTTTAAGAGTTATGTTCTTCAAGGGGTTGAATAATTTTGTCAATGAGATATTAAGAGAAATGACACTGTTTGGTATGTTGCAAAATATAATGTTGTAATTCAAGTTGCATTTGTCTATTTAATGCATCTTTATTTGATATGACTACAAACAAAATACGGAATAAATGTCCAACTTGCTAAAACACCAAAATTGTGTGGGGGTTGAATAATTTTGATCACAACTGTAGGCTCTCGCCCAGCAGAGAGGAATATACCATAGGTTAAGTTAGCCGTGGTGCTAGCGGTGCGAGTGATAATATGAGAGAAAGAAGGTGCCAATCTGGTAACAAATAGAGGAAGAATTAATTCCCAAGAAAAAACTGCACGGAGTCCGTCGTCTGGCGGTGGTTTGGCTTCAAGCGGGAAGATGTTGAACAGACATCCATAATATGTCAAGTATGGGGCAAAACTGTTGCTACAAAAAGCAGCAGCACTGCTAATTTGTAGCATCATTTGAAAAGTCACCAGCTAGAGAATGAAGAGTACTTGAAACTCCACATGTCAACATTTCCGTTCAGTGCCACACCCACAAAATGCCCAAGCAACCATTTCCACATACCGTATGTCCTTGAATTGCCGCCAGGGCGCTAATTAATTTAAAACCTCTTCTCACTCCGGCGTTTACCAAAGGCATGCGGTAAATTTAGGCCTGCGCTTATCAATTTGAGTGTGATGTAAGGATACCATCATGAAAAGCACATTGTGGCAGACTTCCTGCCGTCACCGTGTGGGTTGCAGGGACACTGGACACGACGCATCGTGGCAGGTTTGATTCAGATTTATTCTTTCAGTAAATCTGTCTTCGGGCCAGTCGGGCGCACCCATTTCTAGTGCGCCGGCCCTGCTTCTTGGTCGCGATGCACCTTTCGGTGCTCGCCTGCTGCGTCTGTGGCGGGGACTCGTCTTGGCGTGCTCTGTTGTCGGGCTGCCGTGGTTTCTTCCTCTCTCTCGCGATCGTGCCCCCTTTGCCTCTCTTATAGTCTAGGAGCAGATGCACAGATTGTGAGCAGGTGTGTGTCTTACGCACCTGACTCAGATTGCCGTTCTCCTGCCGCTCTGCGTGTGTCACGCCTCTCCTCTCCGCCGCATGCCCCGCCTCCTGGCCTCCATCTTGGTCCAGACCACCTCTCTCAGCCCGCTGTCGGGCCGTCGGCTGCGTCTCTCCACACACATTTATTTAAAAAAAACGTTATTATGGTCTTACCTTTACTTATAAATGAAGTCCATGCGCAGCTCCTTCTGATCAAAAGCATCGATAACTTGTTTATAGAAGTCTTCCTTATCTTTCATCAGTTTTAAAAGTCTCTCTGTCTCGATGGAGATCTTCCTTTATTACCTCCTGCTTCGATTGAAAGTCCATTTTAGAAAACTGTTTTATTTTAGATATGTAATCCCCCATGTTAAAAGTGCAAGCGAGAGGAAAAAATAAACGATCGCTGCTTGTTGTCACGTCTTCTGCAGCCGAGTAGTCGCAAGAAGGATCACTAGCGCCCTCTACCACCAGGAGGCGGGAGTCATTTAATGACTCATATTTGACACACGCAGCTACGGTATATTAATAAAACATAGCTGCTTACTGTTCTTTTTAGCATATTCAATAACTTGGACCTTAAATCCTACTGAATAGCTCTTAATCTTCCCTTTATGCCATTTCAAATGATTGAAATCAGCCTCCTCCATTTTGAAAATGATGACAGGTGAAGTGTCACTCGTGACGTGACGAGTTTGACCCGGCGGAAATTCTAGGCATATGCTAATTATTTGGCGAAACGAGTTTGACCCGGTGGAAATTCTAGGCAGGCGCATACTATATATACCTGGCGGCAATTCAAGGAAATACAGTAAACACCGTATGAAAAAAATAGTCAACAACAGAAGGAGATAACGTCCGCAGGAACCAAGACCATACACCAGGGGTGCCCACACTTTTTCTGCAGGCGAGTTACTTTTCAATTGACCAACTCGAGGGGATCTACCCCATTTATATATATCATTTATATTTATTTATTTATGAAAGAGACATTTTTGTAAACAAGTCAAATGTGTTTAATGATAATACAAGCATGTGTAACACATATAGATGACTTTCTTTCACGAAGACAAGAATATAAGTTGGTGTATTACCTGATTCTGATGACTTGCATTGATTGGAATCAGACAGTAATGATGATATCGCCCACATTTTCAAATGGAGGAGAAAAAAAGTTGTCCTTTCTGTACAATACCACATGAAAGTGTTTGGTTTTTGGCATCTAATTCATCCAGCTTCCATACACTTTACAAGAAAAATATTGGCGGCAAATTCCGTAGCTTGCTTGATTGACATTCACGGCACCCGAGGGTCTTGTGAGATGACGCTGGCTGCTGCCAGTTCATTATTATGAAAAAATGACAGAGAGGAAGGCGAGAAACACTTTTTATTTCAACAGACTTTCGCGCCGTCCCTTCCCGTCAAAACTCTAAAGGCCGACTGCACATTTCCTATCTTCACAATTAAAGCCCTGCTCCATGCTGCCTGCGCTAACAAAATAAGAGTCTCGGAAATCTGGCGTGCACAAGTGTTGTGCACGCCAGCTTTCTGAGGGATCGCTTGTGCACGCCAGTTTTCCGAGACTCTGTATTTAGTTAGCGCAGGCAGCATGAAGCAGGGCTTTTATTGTGAAGATAGGAAATGTGCAGTCGGCCTTTAGAGTTTTGACGGAAGGTAGGGCACGAGAGTCTGTTGAAATAAAAAGTGATTCTCGCCTTCCTCTCGGTCATATTTTCATAATAATGATCTTGCAGCAGCCAGCGTCATCTCACAAGACCCTCCGGTACCGTGAATGTCATTTAAGTGACGTCTTGGTGAAGATTGATGATCACTCATTTTTAGGTCTATTTTTTTTTTAAAGCCTGGCTGGAGATCGACTGACACACCCCCCGCGGTCGACTGGTAGCTCGCGATCGACGTAATGGGCACCCCTGCCATACACTATTTTTAATTTCCTATCATGCAGCTCATTTTTATTTGACACTTATTGAAATATCTTGTGTGACATCATGCACAAAAGTGCACTTTATTTGTTTTAAAACATTGTAGTGGCGTTCTGTCCAAAAAGTGCACTTTAATTTAGTGTTGTTTTAATGATTATTTGCACACACAAAAAATGAAGTTACTCAGTGTGAAGATGAAATATCTTGTCTTTGCAGTCTATTCAATTGAATATAAGTTGAAAAGGATTTGTTGTCTTCTCTTTTTATTCACCATTTATTAAACCAAGGTGAGAACTTTACTGCTTTTGTCGCTTGTATATTAGATGTAGTCTTTCTCCCTTGGACTCCATGTGGACGGGCAAATCCTTCCTTACCCAAATGAAGGTGACAGCAGCCATTTAGACTTTGAACCGTGGTTAACACCGCGTTCTCACTGCATGCCATTGACAGCCTGGTGTTGCTTCGGTCTGCCTTCTGTGCACACGTCAGCCCGAGACCTCGCCAGCTTTTTCCGTGTGCGGGGTCGGAACGGGTCCAGATGTGGATTTTTCGCGCCAGCCACTTTGCAGGCGTTCTGGCAATCGGGCCGAGGATGATTGTTAAATTTATGAACCATAGAGTTTTCCTCCAAAGTGATGGAATGCTTGTTCCTGTTTGATTACAAATGTCACACAGCTCCTGTTACACCGGTTATGAGATGTTTGACGACAAGTGTCAACCAGACAAGTGTTAAGAAGTTATGATTATTGGCTCCTGAGGCATGCTGGGAATGAGTAATTGGCTCTGATTTGGTGGCGGATGTTGTTTCCACCGGTCCACATCCCAATACCCCCCCCCCCCCCCGCTGAGAGGAAATGAGGCCGAGGTTCCCGCGTGGCGTCACGAGAGGCTTCAATAAACAATTTCCCCTTTTTCTCGGAGTAAAGTTTTCCCGGCTGCTTCACGGAGATTCAAACCAAGGCGGCATCAAACATTCTCACACCGTAACGTGTGTGTGTGTGAAACCCTGTGTCAGAATATGGTTCTTCCGCTCTCCCTCCTTTTAACGGTTTTCTCTCTTCTAGTGATGAAAGATGCTGGTGTGTGTGTTTTCTGGGGGGGTGCTGACAGGAAAGAAGCCTTGCTGGAATATGATTACATCTCCCAGTAAACAGGTCAGCGAGAGGAAATGGACCCCGGGGGCACCAGCGCCTTAACGAAGATGTTCTAGAAGCCCCTGAGTGGGGTGGCTGCCATGCCTCCACTCTTAACATCATAGTGCTGATCCTAACTCTGACACCGCCTCTGGTCCACCGCCTTTCTACGCTAACAGGCCGGCGCTTTGTGACGAACATCTCCCCAGACGTCACACCGATAAACAACCCGCGCGCCATCGACCCGTGTCAAGAAAGACGCTGCTGATTTTGTGTACACTCCCACGCTGGTGGCTGCAACCTCTGCAGCGGTGCGGTCGTAGGTCCCAGGTCGACCGCTGTTCCCAGATCTCTCGTCTTCGGCCTTGAGGTCACGCCGGGACCCTGGGAGCGGTTAGTGCGCACAGAGGTCTGCATGCTCACGGATATAGGCTGCCTTTACACCAGGGGTGCCCATTACGTCGATCGCGAGCTACCAGTCGACCGCGGGGGGTGTGTCAGTCGATCTCCAGCCAGGCTTTTAAAAAAAATAGACCTAAAAATGAGTGATCATCAATCTTCACCAACACATCACTTAAATGGCATTCACGGTACCGGAGGGTCTTGTGAGATGACGCTGGCTGCTGCAAGATCATTATTATGAAAATATGACCGAGAGGAAGGCGAGAAACACTTTTTATTTCAACAGACTCTCGCGCCGTACCTTCCGTCAAAACTCTAAAGGCCGACTGCACATTTCCTATCTTCACAATAAAAGCCCTGCTTCATGCTACCTGCGCTAACTAAATACAGAGTCTCGGAAAACTGGCGTGCACAAGCGATCCCTCAGAAAGCTTGCGTGCACATCACTTGTGCACGCCAGCTTTCTGAGACTCTTATTTTATTAGATGCCAAAAACCAACCACTTTCATGTGGTATTGTACAGAAAGGACAACTTTTTTTCTCCTCCATTTGAAAATGTGGGCGTTATCATCGTTACTGTCTGATTCCAATCAATGCAAATCATCAGAATCAGGTAATACACCAACTTATATTCTTGTCTTTGTGAAAGAAAGACATCTATATGTGTTACACATGCTTGTATTATCATTAAACACATTTAACTTGTTTACAAAAATGTCTCTTTCATAAATAAATAAATATAAATGATATATATAAATGAGGTAGATCCCCTTGAGTTGGTCAATTGAAAAGTAGCTTGTCTGCAGAAAAAGTGTGGGCACCCCTGCTCTACATCACTTCTACAGAAACTCTGAAAAAATATTTACTGTATCCTCTTTGGGATTTGAACGCTCTGTAGAGTCGAAAACGACGCAAAGGATCCAGTGTTTTTCTTCGAGAAAGGCTAAATGGCGCCTGGTACCCATTAAGAACAGACGTCGGCGAGACCACCGCGCATATTTAATGAGCCGGACATTACGTCATGTAAATCCCAGCATACGTCCAATCATGCAATATGTTACTTTCATTTGTTTACACCAGCGTTTCTCAAAGTGTGTGGCGGTCCCCACCTGTGGGGAATAGAGACATGACAGGTGGGGCGCGAGGAACGGGAGGGAATTTCACTTAAAAAAAACATTTTTATTATTCTATTCTTGCGGCGGCAATGACCAAGAAGAACGCGGAGTTGGAATATAATTACAACACTTTATGTACATATTTATATACATATTTATATCATATTTATATAATATGTAACTACAAGCTCCATTCACAGACAGAGTCCCATTGCTTTTATGAGTGGTCAAGTGAGTGAAAAGCCGAAAAAAAATTTGGATTTTTTTATTTCTTTAATTCTTTCGTGACGAGCCGCCACAAATAAATGAATGTATGGGAAACCCTGACTTGAATGTTTAATAAATTTGAAAATGTTAAGCGTTCTGTTGTGGCGATGGGGGGCAGGTGGGGCTATAGAGCGTTTTCCGTTCGGGCTCCAGTACTCTGGAATGCCCTCCCGGTAACAGTTCGAGATTGTACCTCAGTAGAAGCATTTAAGTCTCACCTTAAAACTCATCTGTATACTCTAGCCTTTAAATAGACCTCCTTTTTAGACCAGTTGATCTGCCGCTTCTTTTCTTTCTCCTATGTCCCCCCCTCCCTTGTGGAGGGGGTCCGGTCCGATGACCATGGATGAAGTACTGGCTGTCCAGAGTCGAGACCCAGGATGGACCGCTCGCCTGTATCGGTTGGGGACATCTCTACGCTGCTGATCCGCCTCCGCTTGAGATGGTTTCCTGTGGACGGGACTCTCGCTGCTGTCTTGGATCCGCTTTGAACTGAACTCTCGCGGCTGTGTTGGAGCCACTATGGATTGAACTTTCACAGTATCATGTTAGACCCGCTCGACATCCATTGCTTTCGGTCCCCTAGAGGGGGTGGGGTTGCTCACATCTGAGGTCCTCTCCAAGGTTTCTCATAGTCAGCATTGTCACTGGCGTCCCACTGGATGTGAATTCTCCCTGCCCGCTGGGTGTGAGTTTTCCTTGCCCTTTTGTGGGTTCTTCCGAGGATGTTGTAGTCGTAATGATTTGTGCAGTCCTTTGAGACATTTGTGATTTGGGGCTATATAAATAAACATTGATTGATTGATTGATTGATTTTCATTTCGGGCTCCAGTACTCTGGAATGCCCTCCCGGTAAAAGTTCGAGATGCTACCTCAGTAGAAGCATTTAAGTCTCACCTTAAAACTCATCTGTATACTCTAGCCTTTAAATAGACCTCCTTTTTAGACCAGTTGATCTGCCGCTTCTTTTCTTTCTCCTATGTCCCCCCCTCCCCTTGTGGAGGGAGTCCGGTCCGATGACCATGGATGAAGTACTGGCTGTCCAGAGTCGAGACCCAGGATGGACCGCTCGCCTGTATCGGTTGGGGACATCTCTACGCTGCTGATCCGCCTCCGCTTGAGATGGTTTCCTGTGGACGGGACTCTCGCTGCTGTCTTGGATCCGCTTTGAACTGAACTCTCGCGGCTGTGTTGGAGCCACTATGGATTGAACTTTCACAGTATCATGTTAGACCCGCTCGACATCCACTGCTTACGGTCCCCTAGAGGAGGGGGGAGTTGCCCACATCTGAGGTCCTCTCCAAGGTTTCTCATAGTCAGCATTGTCACTGGCGTCCCTTTGGATGTGAATTTTCCTTGCCCTTTTGTGGGTTCTTCCGAGGATGTTGTAGTCGTAATGATTTGTGCAGTCCTTTGAGACATTTGTGATTTGGGGCTATATAAATAAACATTGATTGATTGATTGATTGATTGATTGATTGAAAACTCCCCCTTGTCCAAAGTGGGAGATGACAAAAAAAAGTTTGAGAACTACTGGTTTACACACCGGAAAAAGCCCTGTTTTTTTAGCGTGTGTCAGCACAACACTTCCAGTGACATGTCGGGGAAACCCTGTGCAGGCGTACCTAATGAAGTGAGCTTTGAGTTAATAAAGCTATTAAATGATTGGCGGGCCCCAGGAGGCTAATGAATTAGCTGCTATAATAAAGAGCGGCGGCATCAGCAAATAGTCAGGCTTCTCCTCTCTCAGCCAAGAGGTTTTATTGATTTAACATTTAGCAGAAGGCTTCTCGACGTCGGCGCTCAGGCGGCCGTCAATACATGGAAGTGCTTGCCTGCAGGTGGTCTTTGCCCAGCTGCCTTCAAACTTTCAAAAAAAGTGTGCAAAAAAAAAGCGCGTGTGGTGTTGTGGGGGTCACCGCCTGGCAACCGGGAGCGGGAGGCATGGCAACAGCATCCAGAGACCAAGTCGCTATTAGACCCTCCATCACGGGGACACGCTGCCACCTCCGCGGCGCCGCCTGTGCTGGCGTGCGATTGCGTGGAGAGAACATGCTCGCTTCCGCGGACGCTGGGACTTTTAAATACCACTTTTCCGAGGAGATAAGCCAACGAGCTCATTAAGGGAGGGCGTGGCCTCAGCACTGCTTTGTGCTTCCTGGACATGTGACCACCTCCCTGTTCATGAGGGGAGGGAGAGCGAATGAGAGAGTGGAGGCGCACGTTAATTTCAAATTAAAGGATGCGAGCGGAGGACATGCAAGCTTTTTGAGGAGGAGGCTGACAGCCGTGCGCCTCGCCGCCTGAGTGAAGAGCCCTCCGCCGCCGCTCGCCTTCGCCGCGGTCACTTAGAAGAGGGAGGGGCACTACTTTTCTTTTATTGTTGGGCACACGGCGAGATGCGGGATCATGCGGGACATGGCGGCACGGTGCATCCCGTCGCAAGTTCGGGAAGGATGGCGGGCGGAAGACGTGAGGCTGAGGAGGGAGAGAGGACGACCTTCCTCTGCCCTTTGACCCCCCTGTGAGCATGCAGGTGCTGCAGATGGTCAAGGAGCTGGTGTCACCGTCCAGGCGCAGGGCGGGTTCCAGGTTGGGAGGTGTGTGTGTGTGTGTGTGTGTGTGTGTGTGTGTGTGTGTGTGTGTGTGTGTGTGTGTGTTTTACAAACCCCGTTTCCATATGAGTTGGGAAATTGTGTTAGATGTAAATATAAACAGAATACAATGATTTGCAAATCCTTTTCAACCCATATTCAGTTGAATATGCTACAAAGACAACATATTTGATGTTAAAAATCATAAACTTTTTTTTTTTTTTTGCAAATAATAATAAACTTAGAATTTCATGGCTGCAACACGTGCCAAAGTAGTTGGGAAAGGGCATGTTCACCACTGTGTTACATTACCTTTTTTTTTTTTTTTAAACATCACTCAATAAACGTTTGGGAACTGAGGAAACTAATTGTTGAAGCTTTGAAAGTGGAATTCTTTCCCATTCTTGTTTTATGTAGAGCTTCAGTCCTTCAACAGTCCGGGGTCTCCGCTGTCGTATTTTACGCTTCCTAATGCGCCACACATTTTCCATGGGAGACTGGTCTGGACTGCAGGGAAGTACCCGCACTCTTTTACCCGCACTCTTTTACAGCGAAGCCACGCTGTTGTAACACATGCTGAATGTGGCTTGGCGTTGTCTTGCTTAAATAAGCAGGGGCGTCCATGAAAAAGACGGCACTTAGATAAATAAATAAATAAATGGGTTGTACTTGTATAGCGCTTTTCTACCTTCAAGGTACTCAAAGCGCTTTGACACTACTTCCACATTTACCCATTCACACACACATTCACACACTGATGGAGGGAGCTGCCATGCAAGGCGCCAACCAGCACCATCAGGAGCAAGGGTGAAGTGTCTTGCTCAGGACACAACGGACGTGACGAGGTTGATACTAGGTGGGATTTGAACCAGGGACCCTCGGGTTGCGCAGGGCCACTCTTCCACTGCGCCACGCCGTCCCTATGGCAGCATATGTTGTTCCAAAACCTGTATGTACCTTTCAGCATTAATGGTGCCTTCACAGATGTGTAAGTTACCCATGCCTCGGGCACTAATGCACCCCCATACCATCACACATGCTGGCTTTTCAACTTTGCGTCGATAACAGTCTGGATGGTTCACTTCCCCTTTGGTCCGGATAACAGATGTCGAATATTTCCCCCCAAAATTTGAAATGTGGACTCATCAGACCACAGAACACTTTTCCACTTTGCATCAGTCCATGTTAGATGATCTCGGGACCAGAGAAGCCAGCGGCGTTTCTGGATGTTGTTGATAAATGGGTTTCTCTTTGCATAGTAGAGCTTTAACTTGCACTTACAGATGTAGCGACCAACTGTATTTAGTGACAGTGGTTTTCTGAAGTGTTCCTGAGCCCAGGTGGTGATATCCATTAGAGATTGATGTCTGTTTTTGATACTTGGCCGTATTTGCAAATCTTTGTATTCTGTTTATATTTACATCTAACACAATTTCCCAACTCATATGAAAATGGGGTTTGTACCAAACTGACTGACTGACTTGCAAAGGTTAGAGCGCCATCTACTGTTTGGCCCACACTCGACCTGCAATGAGATTTCATTCTAGTGTCAAAACGTCATTCATCAACTTTGAATGCGGCTTTTGTTTTCCCCTGGCAGTGACTTTGCCTTCCAGTTAGCATTCTGTCAGAGTACACACACTTTCATGTTTCCACTTTGCAGTTTGTTGTTGTGGTCACACTGCAAATACCGAGCATCAACACGCTGTGAAAGTATTTAAAGTTAGTGTACGACATCTGGGATGGACCGGGGTTGTCCCCAGAGCTGGGTAATAACGAGCTACATTTACTCCGTTACATCTACTTGAGTAACTTTTGGGATAAATTGTACTTCTAAGAGTAGTTTTAATGCAACATACTTTTACTTTTACTTAAGTATATTTATAGAGAACAAACGCTACTTTTACTCCGCTCCATTTATCTACATTCAGCTCGCTACTGCTTTTTATCGATCTGTTAATGCACGCTTTGTTTGTTTTTGTTTTGTCAGACAGACCTTCAAAGTAGGATCTATCACATGCCTGCGTTTCACCAATCAAATGCAGTCACTGGTGGCGTTTGACTCTGTTTCACCAATCAAACAGAGCCAGGCGGTCACATGATTGACTACGAAATTTTCGAAATTTCAACATGTACAAACAGTTGGAAATAATAATCAAAGAAAGTACAAAACAGTATAAAAACAGTACAAAACAGCGGCAGGGGGTTGTAAATTCAAAGTAACTAAAATAGAATGCAAAAAAAAATATATATATAAAATAAACAAAATATCACACTTCAATTTGGAACATAGCATCATCGTTTTCACAGCTTTTTGCTTGATAGAGGTAGAGTGTTTTAATGTAGAGTTCTAAATCTTATTTAAAGGCACAAAAAAACAGGTCGGTATTGAGAAACTTACTTTATGAATATAAAACTTAGCCAATAGTATGATGAGCTTGCAAATGTAAAATTCCTTTTCAATACAGTGTAAAACCAAATATATATTATTGTTTTAGTTGCTTAAGAGATATTCCTGGCTCTGATTTTGTTCATTGCTATTTTTATGTTTTTGTGCATTACTTGTTGCCGTCATCATTAAAGGAACAGGTTACTCATCAGTTACTCAGTACTTGAGTAGTTTTTTCACAACATACTTTTTACTTTCACTCAAGTAAACATTTGGGTGACTACTCCTTACTTTTACTTGAGTAATACATCTCTAAAGTAACAGTACTTTTACTTGAGTAAAATATCTGGCTACTCTGCCCACCTCTGGTTGTCCCCATACCGATACTTTGGTACCGGTACCTAAATGTATTTGGATACTTTTCTAAATAAAGTGGGACCACAAAAAATGTCATTATCGGCTTTATTTGAACAGAAAATGTTAGTGTGGATGAAACATATGTTTATTATTGTCATTTAGTCTTTAAATATATGTTGAACATACTAGACAACTTGTCTTTTAGTAGTAAGTAAACAAACAAAGACTCCTAATTAGTCTGCAGTAACATATTGTGTCATTTATACACCTATTATTTTATACACATTATGAGGGACAAACTGTACAAAATGGATGATTAATCCACTTGTTAATTTACTGTTAATATCTGATTATTTTCTGTTTTAACATGTTCTATCTACACTTCTGTTCAAATGTAATAATCACTTATTCTTTTCTTCTTTGATACTTGACATTACTTTTTGATGATACCACACATTTAGGTATCAATACGACACCAAGTAGTTACAGGGTCATACAATCAAATATAATTTCTAATAAACCAATCGTAATATGGTTAAGAAATACTGATGTAAAGGGTAGGTGTCGCGCTGTTTTCTGTTTGAACATGTTCTATCTACACTTCTGTTAAAATGTAATAATCACTTATTCTTCTCTTCTTTGATACTTGACAATACTTTTTGATGATATCACACATTTAGGTATCAATTTCGACACCAAGTAGTTACAGGGTCATACAATCAAATATAATTTCTAATAAACCAATAGTAATATGGTTAAGAAATACTGATGTAAAGGGTAGGTGTCACGCTGTTTTCTGTTTTAACATGTTCTATCTACACTTCTGTTAAAATGTAATAATCACTTATTCTTCTCTTGTTTGATACTTGACATTACTTTTTGATGATATCACACATTTAGGTATCAATTCGACACCAAGTAGTTACAGGGTCATACAATCAAATATAATTTCTAATAAACCAATCGTAATATGGTTAAGAAATACTGATGTAAAGGGTAGGTGTCGCGCTGTTTTCTGTTTTAACATGTTCTATCTACACTTCTGTTAAAATGTAAAAACCACTTATTCTTCTCTTCTTTGATACTTGACATTAGTTTTGGATGATACCACACATTTAGGTATCGATCCGATACTAAGTAGTTACAGGATCATACATTGGTCATTTTCACAATATGAATTTAAAAGGGATGGGAAAAAGATTTTGTGACAATAAAAAAAATTCATGTAATCATATTAGTATTAACTAGATACGCTCCTGTACTTGATATCATTGCAGTAGATGTCGGGTGTAGATCCACCCATGGCATTTGTTCACATTCAGGAACGACGCCGATAAACTACGTGTAGTAAAGCTTGTTTAGCTATTCCTCGTCGTGCATTGATAATAATACCTGTAAGAAACTTACTTTATTTGTCGTCATGGAGGCCAGGATTAGTGATTTAGAAGTAGCTAAAACACTGTGGATGGATATGAGCTGTTAGCTAGCTAGCCATGTCTTATAAGTGTGACGCTTGGTTGGCATCGTGGTGAAGCGGTTGCGTTCTCTCGTGGATGCAGCGGAATGAAACACAGCGTTGAGGTAAGAATGATGATTTATTAAACTACAAAACAGACTAGGAACAGAAAACTTGCACAAAAGGCACTAGAGACAAAAACCAACAGAACTAGCATGTGAGCTAGAAAGAACTAAAAGCGCTAGCATGTGAGCTAGGAAAATAAACACAACGGAGAAATAGCGTGGAAGCTAACGAGTTCAAAAGTACTTTACCACAATGCGGGATAGCGACGTCACTTGTTGCATGAAATACAATCTACACTGCGAAACCGAATGGCAAACAAAGACAGGCTTAAATAGGGACAGAAAATTAGGAGGCAGGTGCGCGACGAAAAACAAGAGGCAGGTGACACTAAATGCGTAATTAGGCAACGGATCAAAACAGGAAGTGCCACCAGGAACTAAGGACGTCAAATAACGAACAGGATGTGATATACAAACAGAACAAAAACAGAATATGACATGATCCAAGTATTGGATCATGACAAAAAGAGCTCTTCCTGAGGGTGTTTCACTGTTATAACTTCACATTTATCTTTACTTTTTTTACACCAAAATGCGCCCATTCTTCCTTTTCTGTCTACACCAGGGGGGCCCACACTTTTTCTGCAGGCGAGCTACTTTTCAATTGACCAACTCAAGGGGATCTACCTCATTTATATATATCATTTATATTTATTTATTTATGAAAGAGACATTTTTGTAAACAAGTTAAATGTGTTTAATGATAATACAAGCATGTGTAACACATATAGATGTCTTTCTTTCACAAAGACAAGAATATAAGTTGGTGTATTACCTGATTCTGATGACTTGCATTGATTGGAATCAGACAGTAATGATGATAACGCCCACATTTTCAAATGGAGGAGAAAAAAAAGTTGTCCTTTCTGTACAATACCACATGAAAGTGGTTGTTTTTTGGCATCTAATTCATCCAGCTTCCATACACTTTACAAGAAAAACATTGGCGGCAAATTCCGTAGCTTGCTTGATTGACATTCACGGCACCCGAGGGTCTTGTGAGATGACGCTGGCTGCTGCCAGTTCATTATTATGAAAAAATGACAGAGAGGAAGGCGAGAAACACTTTTTATTTCAACAGACTTTCGCGCCGTCCCTCCCGTCAAAACTCTAAAGACCGACTGCACATTTCCTGTCTTCACAATAAAAGCCCTGCTTCATGCTGCCTGCGCTAACAAAATAAGAGTCTCGGAAAGCTGGCGTGCACGAGTGATGTGCACGCCAGCTTTCTGAGGGATGGCTTGTGCACGCCAGTTTTCCGAGACTCTGTATTTAGTTAGCGCAGGCAGCATGAGGCAGGGATTTTATTGTGAAGATAGGAAATGTGCAGTCGGCCTTTAGAGTTTTGACGGAAGGTACGGCGCGAGAGTCTGTTGAAATAAAAACTGTTTCTCGCCTTCCTCTCGGTCATATTTTCATAATAATGATCTTGCAGCAGCCAGCGTCATCTCAAAAGACCCTCTGGTACCGTGAATGTCATTTAAGTGACGTCTTGGTGAAGATTGACGATCACTAATTTTTAGGTCTATTTTTTTTAAAAGCCTGGCTGGAGATCGACTGACACAGCCCCCGCGGTCGATGTAATGGGCACCCCTGCTCTACACACTGTGTCTGCTTGGAAGTACTCTGTGTGTGTGCGCTGCCCAACATGCTCCTCTGCTGGTTAAAGCAGCAATGTCACCATGTCTGTTAAAAAAAGACATATTGGGAAGCAGTGTTTTTCAAACAGAGTATAGTACCGTTTTCGATTCATTAGTAGCGCAATAGTACAGTATACTAATACCGGTGTAGCGTACATGGTTATATAGATTGGAGGCCGTAATGAGTGTGTTCCTCTGTTCTCCTCAATCATGGAAGTGTGCCACCGGGGTAATGGAACACCTTGTGACCTGCGACCGTGTGTGCCGCGTCCTGATTGGACGGTGGTGTGTGTCAGGAAGACGCCAGCGTGTGGACTTTGTGCTTGCCTTCACGCAGGTGCACTCGGCAGACTCGGGACCAGCTCGGTGTCGGCAGTTTGCCTGGCGGGCGTAACGAGCGCCGGCCTCGGCACTTTGCAGAAGTCAAAACAAAGAAATAAATTATCGGGAAATAGTGAGAGAGAAAACCGGATCTGCTGTCAGGTCAACATTTGAATATTTCACTGGCTTGCATTGAACCATTAAGGCCACTTTCATTATTGTTGTGAGAAATGACATTTTGCAGCTTTGTTGTGCATGTGGCTTTAATAATTCAGCTGAATCCGTCCGAGATAATTCCAGCCATGAGTCTTCCCGCACGTTCCCTCCAGCCTCCACTTGTCGTAATGAGCGTTTAATGGCCGCCCTCCATCGTCACGCTGTCATCTCAGGACTTTATTGTCATTGCACAAGTACAACCAAACTTTGTTTTCAGCACAAACCCCTTCGAGATGAGACAAACAAGTGCACAGCAGGGGTCAGCAACCTTTTTGAAAGCAAGAGCTACTTCTTGGCTACTGATTAATGCAATACACACTTAAATAAATTGCCAGAAATAGCCAATTTGCTCAATTTACCTTTAATAAATAAATCTATATGTATAAAAAAAATGGGTATTTCCGTCGTGCATTTTTTTTCCTTTTACGGAAGGTTTTTTGTAGAGAATAAATGATGAAAAAAACACTTAATTGAACGGTTAAAAAGAGGAGGAAACGCGAAAAAAATGAAAATTAAATTTCGAATCATAGGTTCTCTTCAATTTCGACTCTTTTAAATTCGAAATTCAACAGTAAAAAAAATCTACAGGAAGTTGGCAAAAAGAAGAGAAAAACAAGCTAATTAAAAAAAAGAATTTATGGAACATCATTAGTAATATTTCCTGATTAAGATTAATTTTAGAATTTTGATGACATGTTTTAAATAGGTTAAAATCCAATCAGCATTTTGTTAGAATATATAACAAATTGGTCCAAGCTATATTTCTAACAAAGACAAATCATTATATCTTCTAGATTTTCCAGGACAAAAATTTTAAAAGAAATTCAAAAGACTTTGAAATAAGATTTAAATTTGATTTTAAGGATTTTCTAGATTTGCCGAAATATTTTTTGGGAATTTTAATCGTAATAAGTGTGAAGAAATATTTCACAAATATTCTTTCTCGAAAAAACAGAAGCTAGAATGAATAATTTAATTAAAATGTATTTATTATTCTGTACAATAAATACTTCAACGTTGATTTAAATTGTCAGGAAAGAAGAGGAAGGAATTTAAAAGGCAAAAAGGTATATGTGGTTAAAAATCCTAAAATAATTTTTAAGGTTGTATTTTTTCTCTAAAATTGTCTTTCTGAAAGTTATAAGAAGCAAAGAAAAAAAAAAGGATTCAAACAAGTGAAGACCAAGTCTTTGAAATAAGATTTGATTCTAAAGATTTTCTAGATTTGTTAGAATATTTTTGGGGAATTTAATAAGTTTGAAGAAATATTTCACAAATATTCTTCGTCGGAAAAACAGAAGGTAAAATAAAGAATTAAATGTATTTATTATTCTTTACAATTAAAATTTTTTTTACATGAACATTGATTTAAATTGTCAGAAGAGGAAGGAATTTAAAAGGTAAAAAGGTATATGTGTTTAAAACTCCTAAAAACATTTTGAAGGTTGTATTTTTTCTCTAAAATTGTCTTTCTGAAAGTTATAAGAAGCAAAGTAAAAAAAAAAAATGAATTTATTTCAACAAGTGAAGACCAAGTCTTTAAAATATTTTCTTGGATTTTCAAATTCTATTTCAGTTTTGTCTCTCTTAGAATTAAAAATATCCAGCAAAGCGAGACCAGCTTGCTAGTAAATAAATACAATTTAAAAAATTGAGGCAGCTCACTGGTAAGTGCTGCTATTTGAGCTATTTTTAGAACAGGCCAGCGGGCGACACATCTGGTCCTTACGGGCGACCTGGTGCCCGCGGGCACCGGTTGGTGACCCCTGGTGTACAGGGTTACAGAACCTGCCCATTGCCTTGGCTGTGTTGATGTAGTGTCCATAGGCCTGGGGTCGTTCTGCGTGCAAGCAAAAGTTGGACTACAGGTGTCGTTGAGGAGGGAAGGAGGTCAAAAGCGTCCATCATTGTCCTCGGGGGGAGGTTTTCAGAACAGCCTGCTCCTGTTGTTGCATCAAGGCCATTCGAGGGAGTCAAATCGTAGATTAGGATTTTGTTTTTCCGCGAGCAGACATTACAATGACTTTTCTGTTCTATTCATATCCAATGTTTCCCTTTCAACCAGTTTTTCCATGATATTAACCATCTTGCAATTCAGTACAGCACAGCCTGGCATAATTGAGTTGAGGGTTGAATATACACGTAGTATGTATTCTTGCACGCATTTGCCTTTTTTTGGGGGGGGAAAGGAAGAAAGAAATGAAACGTTGTCTCCGTGAAAGGCCGTCCTCCATTGTCGCCAGCAGCCGGCCCCTCCGAGGGGTCCAACAGGGCCCGTTGTTGTTGTGCTCGGGCGGGGGAATGCTGTGAGTGGGACTGACGTCTGCCGGAGCGTCTCCGTGCTCCAACAAGTAGCCGCATTGTGATCCCGCGTCCATCCCAGGCCGGCGGCCTTGACGGGATAGGCTCCTTCAGGTGGTCTGTGGGCAGCTCGGACCTGCTTGAAGGGATGCGTCCTGGGGCGCCGGCTCACTCCGAAGGTCCGCGGGAAGTCTGTGAAAGAGGTAAAAGAATACCTTGTTAGCATTGGAGCTAACTTGATAAAGTGTAGGAATGTGCTAGAAGTCCTACTTTGTGTACTCTTGTGTGCTAATAGCACTTGTTTTCTTTCAGCTATAAAAAGATGTGAGAGCGCCAAAAGAGAGGTTGCTGTGTGTGTGTGTGTGTGTGTGTGTGTGTGTGTGTGTGTTGTAACAGTCGTGATTGTTGTCATGTCGCTGTGGCGTCGACATTGTTCACCCTTCTTACCGCCATGTGTGTGTCATGACATTCTTCAAACTAGGGTTGTACGGTATACCGGTACTAGCATAGTATCGCTGTACTATTGAATCAAAAACGGTACTATACTGTTGCTTGAAAAGTACCTCTTCCTAGGCATGACGTCATTGCGTTACATTGCTGGTTTTGCAAGCCGAGGAGCATGTTGGGCAGCGCACGCACACAAAGTACTTATAAGCAGACACAGTGTGTAGACAGAAAAGGAAGAATGGACGCATTTTGGTGTGAAAAGTCAAGATAATGGTGAAGTTATAACACTGAAACACCCTCAGGAAGAGCTGCTTTAAGACATGGCTAGCTGGCTAGCAGCTAACGTGTGAAATATTCAGAAAACCACTGTCACTAAATACAGTTGGTCGCTACATCTGTAAGTGCAAGTTAAAGCTCTACAATGCAAAGAGAAACCCATTTATCAACAACATCCAGAAACGCCGCTGGCTTCTCTGGTCCCGAGATCATCTAAGATGGACTGATGCAAAGTGGAAAAGTGTTCTGTGGTCTGATGAGTCCACATTTCAAATTTTGGGGGGGAAATATTCGACATCTGTTAGGGGAAGCGAACCATCCAGACTGTTATCGAAGCAAAGTTGAAAAGCCAGCATGTGTGATGGTATGGGGGTGCATTAGTGCCCAAGGCATGGGTAACTTACACATATGTGAAGGCACCATTAATGCTGAATGGTCCTTACAGGTTTTGGAGCAACATATGTTGTCATCCAAGCAACGTTATCATCGACGCCCCTGCTTATTTCAGCAAGACAATGCCAAGCCACATGTTACAACAGCGTGGCTTCGTAGTAAAATAGTGCGGGTACTTTCCTGGCCCGCCTGCAGTCCAGACCTGTCTCCCATGGAAAAATGTGTGGCACATTATGAAGCGTAAAATACGACAACAAGAACAACTTAAGCTGTAGATCAAGCAAGAATGGTAAAGAATTCCACTTTCAAAGCTTCAACAATTAGTTGACTCAGTTCTCAAACATTTATTGAGTGTTGGTAAAAGAAAGGGTGATATAACACCGTGGTGAACATGCCCTTTCCCAACTACTTTGGCACGTGTTGCAGCCATGAAGTTCTAAGTTAATTATTATTTGCAAAAAAAAAAAAAAAAGTTTATGAGTTTGAACATCAAATATGTTGTCTTTGTAGCATATTCAACTGAATATGGGTTGAGCCCATGTGGTGATATCCATTAGAGATTGATGTCTGTTTTTGATACTTTGCTGTCTGAGGGATGGAAGGTCACGGTCATTCAATGTTGGTTTCCGGCCATGCCGCTTACGTGGAGTGATTTCTCCAGATTCTCTGAACCTTTTGATGATATTATAGAGCGTAGATGTTGAAATCCCTCAATTTCTTGCAGTTGCACTTTGAGAAAGGTTGTTCTTAAACTGTTTGACTATTTGCTCACGCAGTTGTGGACAAAGGGGTGTACCTCGCCCCATCCTTTCTTGTGAAAAACTGAGCATTTTTGGGGAAGCTGTTTTTATACCCAATCATGGCACCCACCTGTTCCCAATTAGCCTGCACACCTGTTGTTCCAAATAAGTGTTTGATGACCATTCCTCAACTTTATCAGTATTTATTGCCACCTTTTCCAACTTCTTTGTCACGTGTTGCTGGCATCAAATTCTGCGTTTATCAGTTTGAACATCAAATATATTGTCTTTGTAGCATATTCAACTGAATATGGGTTGAGCCCATGTGGTGATATCCATTAGAGATTGATGTCTGTTTTTGATACTTTGCTGTGTGAGGGATGGAAGGTCACGGTCATTCAATGTTGGTTTCCGGCCATGCCGCTTACGTGGAGTGATTTCTCCAGATTTTCTGAACCTTTTGAGGATATTATGGAGCGTAGATGTTGAAATCCCTAAATTTCTTGCAGTTCCACTTTGAGAAAGGTTGTTCTTAAACTGTTTTGACTATTTGCTCACGCAGTTGTGGACAAAGGGGTGTACCTCGCCCCATCCTTTCTTGTGAAAGACTAAGGAAGCTTTTTTTATACCCAATCATGGCACCCACCTGTTCCCAATTAGCCTGCACACCTGTTGTTCCAAATACGTGTTTGATGGGCATTCCTCAACTTTATCAGTATTTATTGCCACCTTTTCCAACTTCTTTGTCACGTGTTGCTGGCATCAAATTCTACGTTTATGAGTTTGAACATCAAATATGTTGTCTTTGTAGCATATTCAACTGAATATGGCTTAAAAAGGATTTGCAAATCATTGTATTCTGTTTATATTTACATTTAACACAATTTCCCAACTCATATGGAAACGGGGTTTGTATATAAGACACTGAAAGCAACCCAATGTAGATCAATATATGTGACAACTAGGGGTGGGCAAAAATATCGATATAGCAATACATCGCGATACGTCGTCTTCCGATTCAATATCGATACTCAAAGTTTGAATACCGATAAAAATAGAAATAAAAAATCATGTCTTTTAGACGGACCGTAAATGCAGTGCGACCTCCGCTCCGCCAGGTGTCGCTGTGCCGCTACCTCACTGCAAGGTGTTTGCACTCTTCTTCTCGTTTTTTCCCCGGCTGTTGCAGTGAGGCAGTGGAGCTGAAAAAAACCCCAAAACAAAACAAGCAAGCACGGAAGGTCAACGTAAACTAGAGACGCCCTCGAACTTGAAGTCAAGTACAAGTAGACCCATTCATGTATGAGTATCTTAGTCACACATTTTGTTTTGTTTAAATACAAATATTATGCACACTTGTTTTTATTTTTCTTATACATTTTCAGCTCTGTGTGTTAAGTAACATTAAAGTGCTTCTGCAATATGTATGCATAGACATATTTTACTTTTCTACATACATTCAGTGAAGTGTTCAAACAGTCACACAGTTCTTGTCCAGGGAGACAAGTGTGTGAACTTAATTTTGTCATTTAAGGTCAAAGAGAAGAAGCTGCACTTTATTTTTGTATTTTCAACTTCAGTGTTTGTGACACACTGCATTTTCCATCCATCCATCCATCCTCCGCTTATCCGAGGTTGGGTCGCGGGGGCAGCAGCCTAAGCAGGGAAGCCCAGACTTCCCTCTCCCCAGCCACTTCGTCTAGCTCTTCCCGGGGGATCCCGAGGCGTTCCCAGGCCAGCCGGGAGACATAGTCTTCCCAACGTGTCCTGGGTCTTCCCCGTGGCCTCCTACCAGCTGGACGTGCCCTAAACACCTCCCTAAGGAGGCGTTCGGGTGGCATCCTGACCAGATGCCCAAACCACCTCATCTGGCTCCTCTCCATGTGGAGGAGCAGCGGCTTTACTTTGAGTTCCTCCCGGATGGCAGAGCTTCTCACCCTATCTCTAAGGAAGAGACCCAAACTCATTTGGGCCGCTTGTACCCGTGATCTTATCCTTTCGGTCATGACCCAAAGCTCATGACCATAGGTGAGGATGGGAACGTAGATCGACTGGTAAATTGAAAGCTTTGCCTTCCGGCTCAGCTCCTTCTTCACCACAACGGATCGGTACAACGTCCGCATTACTGAAGACGCCGCACCGATCCGCCTGTCGATCTCACGATCCACTCTTCCCCCACTCGTGAACAAGACTCCTAGGTACTTGAACTCCTCCACTTGGGGCAGGGTCTCCTCCCCAACCTGGAGATGGCACTCCACCCTTTTCCGGGCGAGAACCACGGACTCGGACTTGGAGGTGCTGATTCTCACACGCGGCTGCAAACCGATCCAGTGAGAGTTGAAGATCCCGGCCAGATGAAGCCATCAGGACCACATCATCTGCAAAAAGCAGAGACCTAAACCTGCGGTCACCAAACCGGAACCCCTCAACGCCTTGACTGCGCCTAGAAATTCTGTCCATAAAAGTTATGAACAGAATCGGTGACAAAGGACAGTCCAACCCTCACTGGAAATGTGTCCGACTTACTGCCGGCAATGCGGACCAAGCTCTGACACTGATCATACAGGGAGCGGACCGCCACAATAAGACAGTCCGGTACCCCATACTCTCTGAGCACTCCCCACAGGACTTCCCGAGGGACACGGTCGAATGCCTTCTCCAAGTTCACAAAGCACATGTAGACTGGTTGGGCAAACTCCCATGCACCCTCAAGAACCCTGCCCAGAGTATAGAGCTGGTCCACAGTTCCACGACCAGGACGAAAACCACACTGTTCCTCCTGAATCCGAGGTTCGACTATCCGGCGTAGTCTCCTCTCCAGTACACCTGAATAAACCTTACCGGGAAGGCTGAGGAGTGTGATCCCACGATAGTTGGAACACACCCTCCGGTCCCCCTTCTTAAAGAGAGGAACCACCACCCCGGTCTGCCAATCCAGAGGTACCGCCCCCGATGTCCACGCCATGCTGCAGAGACACTGCATTTTATTTGGAGTATTTAATCTAAGTTCAGAAGAAACAATATGAACTGAGGTTTCAGTTCAGTTTGTGGACCCTTACCCACACTGCACTTTGTGTCATTGTGCTCAGGGAGACTAATAATAATGCACACTGCACTTTTCAATGTGTTTCAGGCAGTGTGTTGTTCATGCAAATATGTTGTAACTTGTGCTTGTAGAGTTAAAATAAAATGGCATGGGTCAATCAATCAATCAATGTTTATTTGTACAGCCCCAAATCACAAATATCTCAAAGGACTGCACAAATCATTACGACTACAACATCCTCGGAAGAACCCACAAAAGGGCAAGGAAAACTCACACCCAGTGGGCAGGGAGAATTCACATCCAGTGGGACGCCAGTGACAATGCTGACTATGAGAAACCTTGGAGAGGACCTCAGATGTGGGCAACCCCCCCCCGCCCCCCCCTCTAGGGGACCGAAAGCAATGGATGTCGAGCGGGTCTAACATGATACTGTGAAAGTTCAATCCATAGTGGCTCCAACACAGCCGCGAGAGTTCAGTTCAAAGCGCATCCAAGACAGTAGCGAGAGTCCCGTCCACAGGAAAGCATCTCAAGCGGAGGCGGATCAGCAGCGTGACTTGAATTACATTTGCCTCAGTTTGTTCCGTGAATCACTATCATCTGATAGATGTTAAGATGCGTAATGCATTTTACATTTTTCAGTTAACTATGTAGAATATTGCAATATCAATCAATCAATCAATGTTTACTTATATAGCCCTAAATCACTAGTGTCTCAAAGGGCTGCACAAACCACTACGACATCCTCGGTAGGCCCACATAAGGGCAAGGAAAACTCACACCCAGTGGGACGTCGGTGACAATGATGACTATGAGAACCTTGGAGAGGACGAAAGCAATGGATGTCGAGCGGGTCTAACATGATACTGTGAAAGTTCAATCCATGATGGATCCAACACAGTCGCAAGAGTCCAGTCCAAAGCGGATCCAACACAGCAGCGAGAGTCCCGTTCACAGCGGAGCCAGCAGGAAACCATCCCAAGCGGAGGCGGATCAGCAGCGCAGAGATGTCCCCAGCCGATACACAGGCGAGCAGTACATGGCCACCGGATCGGACCGGACCCCCTCCACAAGGGAGAGTGGGACATAGAGGAAAAAGAAAAGAAACGGCAGATCAACTGGTCTAAAAAGGGAGTCTATCGCATGTATCGCAAAACTTTTAATATCGCAATATCGTATTGTATCATGACACAAGTATCGTGATGCATAGACCAGAGGTGGGTAGTAACGCGCTACATTTACTCCGTTACATCTACTTGAGTAACATTTGGGATGAATTGTACTTCTACGAGTAGTTTTTATGCAACATACTTTTACTTTTACCTGAGTATATTTATAGAGAAGAAACGCTACTTTTACTCCGTTCCATTTATCTACATTCAGCTCGCTACTCGCTACTTTTTTTTATCGATCTGTTAATGTTTGTTTTGGTTAATGACAGAGCTTCAAAGTAGGATCTATCACATGCCTGCCTTTCACCAATCACATGCAGTCACTGGTGACGTTGGACCAATCAAACAGAGCCAGGCGGTCAAATGACCGTCACACGTCGAATCCGACTTAAAAAGTTGAAAAACTTATTGGGGTGTTACCATTTAGTGGTCAATTGTACGGAATATGTACTGTACTGTGCAATCTACTAATAAAAGTTTCAACCAATCAATCAAAAGTGTAAAGGAAAAAAGACACTTTTTATTTCAACCGTACTTCCCGTCAAAAGCCTAAAGACTGATCGCACAGTTCCTGTCTTCACAATAAAAGCGCCGCTCCATCGCACGTGCGCTAACAAAATAAGAGTCTCCGAAAGCCAGCGCAAACAAGCGAGCAAGCTACGGAGTTTGCCGCCAATGTATTTCTTGTAAAGTGTATAAAAACGAATACGGAAGCTGGACTAATAAGATGCCAAAAACCAATGACTTTCATGTGGTATTGAGACAGAAAAGAGGAACTTTTTTTCTCCTCCATTTGAAAAAGTGGACGTTATCAGCACTATACTGTCTGATTCCAATCAATGCAAGTCATCAGAATCAGGTAATACACCAACTTATATTCTTGTCTTCATGAAAGATAGGAATCTATATGTTAAACATGCTTGTATATTCATTAAAACACCTTTAACATGTCAACGAAAACGGCAAAATAAATAAATATAAATTATATACTGTATGTATAAATGTATGTAGATACATATATACATATGTATATATATATATATGTATATATATATACATATATATATATGATATGTGTGTGTATAAATGATTTGTGTGTGTATGTATGATATGTGTGTGTATAAATGATATGTGTGTGTATGTATATATGAGGTAGATCACCTCGACTTGGTCATTTATTAAGTATTTGATAAACGTTGAAAAACGTATTGGGGTGTTACCATTTAGTGGTCAATTGTACGGAATATGTACTGTACTGTGCAATCTACTAATACAAGTTTTAATCAATCAATCAATCAATCAAATCAATCAATGCCTACTGAGGCTACGGTGCTGTTAAGTTATTGTGGCTCAATGTGCCATTTTTAAATTTTATTTTAATGTACTATTATTTAATATCTATTATTGTTTTAGTTGCTTAAGAGATATTCCTGGCTCTGAATTTGCTCATTGCTATTTTTATGTTTTTGTGCATTATTTGTTGCCGTAATCAGGTTACTCATCAGTTACTCAGTACTTGAGTAGTTTTTTCACAACATACTTTTTACTTTTACTCAAGTAAATATTTGGGTGACTACTCCTTACTTTTACTTGAGTAATACATCTCTAAAGTAACAGTACTCTTACTTGAGTACAATTTCTGGCTACTCTGCCCACCTCTGGCGTAGACCTAGCGACAACTATCTCAACAAAACATCCACAATTGTTCTTTGTTTCGTAGCTGACAAAGCAAACATCTATTTGGTTGATAATGGTCTTGTTATTATTCCACTATATGCTGAGGGCCTATAAAAAGAAGCTCAAAATAGCCTCTTTGGACAAGTGTGTGCTCATTCTGTGTGGACACGAACCATTGTGGCATTAAACATTCACCGGTTGTGCGGTTTGTGTCACACTCCAGCGGCATTGTGTGTCTCTTTGAAGAAACAAGCGCCGAGGAAAGCCAAGCAGGGAAGTGAGATGTTATTTTTAAACCACAGTTGTGAATTGTGAATTATATTTATGTAGCGCTTTTCTCTAGTGACTCAAAGCGCTTTACATAGTGAAACCCAATATCTAAGTTACATTTAAACCAGTGTGGGTGGCACTGGGAGCAGGTGGGTAAAGTGTCTTGCCCAAGGACACAACGACAGTGACTAGGATGGCGGAAGTGGGAATCGAACCTGCAACCCCCAAGTTGCTGGCACGGCCACTCTACCAACTGAGCTATACCGCCCCAATGAAAATATTTGATCAAAGTTGAAAAGTTACTTAGAGCTAAGCTCCGTTTTTCTTCTTTTTTGTCTCTTCGCACAAAACTTTTTGTTTCTTTGGTTGTTTCAGAGCTCTAAAATATCAATTCAAGGATCCGTCCAAGTTCATCTCTACAACGGGAGCACAATTTGCTGCAAAATTGTTTGTGTCCCGAGTTTTTAACTGAATTTAAGGAACGGTGTGCCAGTTAAATCGCCAAAATTCTCATGTTGTTAATCATTTATGTTTGATTGACAAATTATTTTATTTAATGATCAGTAAGTAGTAAGTAGTGTGAAACTATCATGCTGGTGGCAATTTATTGCTAACACGCACATTAGCATTAGTCACTTACTAGTCCAGCAGTAGAAAAATGGATGGATAGTCCAGCAGGAACAAAGCCAAGGCAGCATGTGTCTGAAATGTCTTGTATTTGAGCTCACGCCAGGAAGTTGAAACCGGGACAATGTTGATCCTGACAGTCCTTTTATCTGAGTAAGCTCTGTTTTACTCTTTTTTGCCTCCTCAGACAAAACTTTTCGTTTCTTTAGTTGTTTTGGAGCGTCGGCCATGATAGTAACATTTGTACGTAGGCGTTCTATATCTTTTCTGGCAGCACTTTGGTATTTTTAATGAATGGGGAAAGGGAGAGTCCAAAACTTGTGAAAATATTCGATCAAAATTGAAAAGTTACTTAGAGCTAAGATCCGTTTTTCTTTTCTTTTGCCACTTCACACAAAACTTTTTGTTTCTTTAGTTGTTTCAGAGCTCTAAAATATCAATTCAAGGATCCGTCCAAGTTTATCTCTACAACGGGAGCACAATTTGCTGCAAAATTGTTTGTGTCCCGAGTTTTTAACTGAATTTAGGGAACGGTGTGCCAGTTAAATAGCCAACATTCTCATGTTGTTAATCATTTATGTTTGATTGACAAATTATTTTATTTAATGATCAGTAGTAAGTAGTGTGAAACTATCATGCTGGTGGCAATTTATTGCTAACACGCATATTAGCATTAGTCACTTACTAGTCCAGCAGTAGAAAAATGGATGGATGGATGGATGGATAGTCCAGCAGGAACAAAGCCAAGGCAGCATGTGTCTGAAATTTCTTGTATTTGAGCTCACGCCAGGAAGTTGAAACCGGGACAATGTTGATCCTGACTGTCCTTTTATCTGAGTAAGCTCTGTTTTACTCTTTTTTGCCTCCTCAGACAAAACTTTTCATTTCTTTGGTTGTTTTGGAGCGTCGTCCATGATAGTAACATTTGTACGTAGGCGTTCTATATCTTTTCTGGCAGCACTTAGGTCTTTTTAACGAATGGGGAAAGGGAGAGTCCAAAACTTATGAAAATATTCGATCAAAATTGAAAAGTTACTTAGAGCTAAGATCCGTTTTTCTTTTCTTTTGCCACTTCACACAAAACTTTTTGTTTCTTTGGTTGTTTCAGAGCTCTAAAATATCAATTCAAGGATCCGTCCAAGTTTATCTCTACAACGGGAGCACAATTTGCTGCAAAATTGTTTGTGTCCCGAGTTTTTAACTGAATTTAGGGAACGGTATGCCAGTTAAATAGCCAACATTCTCATGTTGTTAATCATTTATGTTTGATTGACAAATTATTTTATTTAATGATCAGTAGTAAGTAGTGTGAAACTATCATCCATCCATCCATCCATTTTCTACCGCTTATTCCCTTTTGGGGTCGCGGGGGGTGCTGGCGCCTATCTCAGCTACAATCGGGCAGAAGGCGGGGTACACCCTGGACAAGTCGCCACCTCATCACAGGGCCAACACAGATAGACAGCCAACATTCACACTCACATTCAAACACTAGGGCCAAATTTAGTGTTGCCAATCAACCTATCCCCAGGTGCATGTCTTTGGAAGTGGGAGGAAGCCGGAGTACCCGGAGGGAACCCACGCATTCAAAATACGAAGTTCCTGCAGTCCTGGGTTCAAATCCAGGCTCGGGAACTTTCTGTGTGGAGTTTGCATGTTCTCCCCGTGAATGAAACTATCATGCTGGTGGCAATTTATTGCTAACACGCACATTAGCATTAGTCAGTTACTAGTCCAGCAGTAGAAAAATGGATGGATGGATGAATGGGTAGTCCAGCAGGAACAGTTATTACTCTTTTTTTTTTTTTGGGGAGTATATAAATGATTATTGTTATTTGGTGCAGCTGGGGTGAGTCTTAAACACACACCGCTGCTTTTTATTATGCTAATTAAGCCCATGGTGGATGCCTCGGACACGCGGAGGCGACACTTCCTGCCGAGCGGCGTGCACTTAATGCTGCTTTCTGACACTTTGTTGGCCCGGACAAGTGTGTTCCTGTCAGACCCCAACAGCTAATTATCACTCATAACGTTCAGGTCCAAAAAAAAGGAAAAAAAGAACTGTTAGAAATAGATTTGTTCTCCACCCGCCGCGCCGACAACTTGATTGCATTTGGCTGAGGCTGGGAATACAAACGTGGACTGCTCTAAAAGGTAGAACAGAATTTCACCGATCGTTGCTACGGAAACCTTGCAGCCTCTCGGCGTGGAGGAAAACGCTTTGCCACGTCTGGCAATTGTTCTCGTCCTGTCTCGTCACGGCAACACAAGACCAAAACACACAAAGCTGACATTCTCTGTTTGTTTGCAGAGTTTTGCAACTTTTATCAAACATCAGAAAGCTCGTTATTGACCTCCACTAAAACCACCCTGGCAGATGTTATTAAACCGTGTGTCCGGGAACCATTTGTCACACCTTTTTTTTCCACATTTTACGTTACAGCCTTATTCCAAAATGTAATAAACACGTTTGTCCTCAATATTCTACACAAAATACCCAAAAATAACAATGTGAAAAGTTTTTGTTTCTGTTTATTTCAAGTTTATTAAAACAAAAACACATCAATCAATCAATCAATGTTTACTTATATAGCCCTAAATCACTAGTGTCTCAAAGGGCTGCACAAACCACTACGACATCCTCGGTAGGCCCACATAAGGGCAAGGAAAACTCACACCCAGTGGGACATCGGTGACAATGATGACTATGAGAACCTTGGAGAGGAGGAAAGCAATGGATGTCGAGCGGGTCTAACATGATACTGTGAAAGTTCAATCCATAATGGATCCAACACAGTCGCGAGAGTCCAGTCCAAAGCGGATCCAACACAGCAGCGAGAGTCCCGTTCACAGCGGAGCCAGCAGGAAACCGTCCCAAGCGGAGGCGGATCAGCAGCGCAGAGATGTCCCCAGCCGATACACAGGCAAGCAGTACATGGCCACCGGATCGGACCGGACCCCCTCCACAAGGGAGAGTGGGACATAGAAGAAAAAGAAAAGAAACGGCAGATCAACTGGTCTAAAAAGGGAGTCTATTTAAAGGCTAGAGTATACATGTACATAAGTATTCACAGATTTTGCTAAATCCATCCATCCATCCATTTCCTACCGCTTATTCCCTTTCGGGGTCGCGGGGGGCGCCGGCGCCTATCTCAGCTACAATCGGGCGGAAGGCAGGGTACACCCTGGACAAGTCGCCACCTCATCGCAGGGCCAACACAGATAGACAGACAACATTCACACTCACATTCACACACTAGGGCCAATTTAGTGTTGCCAATCAACCTATCCCCAGGTGCATGTCTTTGGAGGTGGGAGGGGCCTATCCCCAGGTGCATGTCTTTGGAGGTGGGAGGAGGCCGGAGTACCCGGAGGGAACCCACGCATTCACGGGGAGAACATGCAAACTCCACACAGAAAGATCCCGAGCCTGGATTTGAACCCAGGACTGCAGGACCTTCGTATTGTGAGGCAGACGCACTATTGCTAAATACTTTGATCAAATCAAACTTTATTACTATACAATAACCTACCCTAATACCCTACTGTGCAATATTACCCTTCGACACTGATTTATTACTCCGAATATTTTTTGGGAAGAAAATACTTTTGTGTGTGTTGTTGCCATAAAAAACATCATTTTCTTTGGCTAAATAAAGGTATAACACAAAACAATTCGACAGACATGAAATGTAGAGGTTGAATATTAATAAAAAAATAACAATATTTGAATCAAAGCTGCAAGCAGCGTTGGTCGGGTCCGCCTTTGGCTGCTGCCGCCGCTACTCAAGCGCTAGTCTAAGTCAGACCAACATAGAGGTTTTTATTTCATGTCTCTACGACATTTCTAACAGAAGTTACATGCAGTTTTGTCTGGGTTTTTTCCTAGGGGGCGCTAGAGCGCAATTTAGATTTTTAGGGTTTGGTTTTTTATTAGATGGCAATTTTCGCCATTCCTGATGTGTGTGTAAAATTTGGGGAGTTTTAAAGCATGGAAAGGGGGTCAAATTACAGATCGGCGTTTCTGGATGTTGTTGATAAATGGCTTTCGCTTTGTATAGTAGAGCTTTAATTTGCACTTTGAAGCATTTTAAAGGGCTCAAATTACAGCTCAAAGAGTAAAAAATTACATTTTTTAGGTAACTTTGCGCAGGGGTTATTTGAAGGCGCGTAAAATCAAAACCGGAGCAGTAATCAAAGCTCTGTTTTATACTTTTAATCAGAAGGGTTCAATCTCTCTCCTGTGCGAGTTTGAAGCCGAAACCACAAACGCGCTCAGAGGAGATAACTTTTGAAAAAAGGTGACGGGTGTTTACAAAACTTTTATTTTGAAGGGGTAATTTTTAACTTCCTGTTGATTTTTGCTGAAGGATGTCAATAATTAAAATGTAGGTCTAAGTGAGACCTACGTAGAGGTTTTTGTTTCAGGTCTCTCCGACATTCCTACTGGAAGTTACAAGCCGTTTTGTCTGTGTTTTCTTCCTAGGAGCAGTTTTTTCTGTGTTGTATCCAAAAATTGCGCTAGAGCGCATTTTTGAGTTTTGGGGTTTGGTTTTTTCATTAAATCGCAATTTTTGCGAGTCCTGGTGTGTGTGCCAAGTTTGGTGAGTTTTGAAGCATTTTAAGGGGATCAAATTACAGCTCAAAGAGGCAAAAATAGCATTTTTTGCGAAAATTTTGCTTTGAAGGGTTTTTTGTCAACTTCCTGTTGATTTTTGCTCCATAAGTTGAAATTGGGAAATGTAGGTCTAAGTCAGTCCCACATAAAGGTTTTTGTTTCATGTCTCTACGACATTCCTAGCGGAAGTTACAAGCACTGTTTTTTTTTTTTCCTAGAGGGCGCTAGAGCGCATTTTTTATTTTTTTTATTTTTTTTATTAAATGGCAATTTTCGCCAGTTCTGATGAGTGTGTGAAATTTGGTGAGTTTTGAAACATGATCAGGGGGTCAAATTACAGTTCAAAGAGGCGTCGGAATAATAAAGAATAATAATAAAACGCACCAGTTTCAATAGGGCCCTAATTATTTAGACCATTTTTACGACTGAGAGCCTTTTGGATCCCCGCGACCAAACCTGAGTGATCCCTCAAGGTTAGAAAAATATTTATATATGTAGTTGTGCATTTTATTGGAAATAGAACATGAACAAATATGTCAGACTATTTACAAAGGTTTTTATTCCTAATTAGTTTGCAAAAATATTTCATAAAAAAAACAAAAACATGTTGTTTACTATATTTTAACAACACAACATTTTCAATTGTTTGTGTAGGTTTAATTGATTTTTACAAATGTTTTAGGAAATGTAGCATTTTGTTCGAAAAACATTTTGTTCCGTATATTATACAGTATTTTGGATATTGTTTTGTATCTTGTACAGGATTACTTATTATTTTTATTGGATAGTCTGTTTATTTCAATTCTTATTTTGTATCATTGTTACTTCTTGTGAATTTATTTTTATCCCGTATTGTTTTCCACTACCGCACCTTAATTTGGAGTCCTTAATCTCCTTATATGCAAATATAATAACAATAAAGTCCATTCTATTCTATTGTGTTTATAAAACACTTTTTAAACATAAAAAGAAGTGCTTTACAGACTTAAAAACAATACCCCGATGACCCAGATCCCCCATTATCGCACACACACACACACACACGCACACCATACACACACGCCATACCCACAACCACCCACACACACGCAGAAACACCAAACACACATACTGAGGAAAGTAAAAATAATAAAAGCTGTAAAATAGTAAGAACCTTGAGTAGAAATATAGGATAACATACAAGTAAAACATGTTAAGATAAAAACCTAAATATAGATAAATTGGACAATAATTGGCAACAATTACAGCATCAAGTCTTTTTGAATAAGATGCCACAAAATTGGCACACCTATCTTTGGGCACTTTCTCTCATTCCTCTTTGCAGCACCTCTCAAGCTCCATCGGGTTGGATGTGAAGCGTTGGGTTTCGGCCAGGACGTTTCTGTACATTGCTGCATTCATCTTTCTCTCTGTCGTGATCATAATAATAATAATGGATTTTATTTGTAAAAAAAAAAAAAAAAGTACATTAAGTAAACAACCTCAAAGTGCTACAGTGTATTAAAAATACAAAATAAAAAGATAATAAAAATAAAAACTAGAACAGCCTACTAGCTAGAACTAGTATGCATATAAATGGGTTGTACTTGTATAGCGCTTTTCTACCTTCAAGGTACTCAAAGCGCTACTTTCACATTTACCCATTCACACACACATTCACACACTGATGGAGGGAGCTGCCATGCAAGGCGCCAACCAGCACCCATCAGGAGCAAGGGCGAAGTGTTTTGCTCAGGACACAACGGACGTGACGAGGTTGGTACTAGGTGGGAATTGAACCAGGGACTCTCGGGTTGCGCACGGCCACTCTCCCCACTGCGCCACGCCGTCCCTTATATATCTTTAAAAAAAACTTTTTTTTTTAAAAGAAGGCTTTTTAAGCCTTTTTTATTAAAGCATTCACAGTCTGTGGTGCCCCCAAATAAAATCTATTATTATTATCATTATTATTACATTAGCTGATCCGAACAAAAAACACATTAGTTGATCCAGACAATAACTACATTATCTGATTATAAAAATAACCCCATTATCTGATTATAACAATAACCACATCAGGTTGGATGTGAAGCGTTGGGTTTCGGCCAGGATGTTTCTGTACATTGCTGCATTCATCTTTCTCTCTGCCGTGATAATAATAATAATAATAATGGATTTTATTTGTAAAAAAAAAAAAAAAAAAAAAAAAAAAGTACATTAAGTAAACAACCTCAAAGTGCTACAGTGTATTAAAAATACAAAATAAAAAGATAATAAAAATAAAAACTAGGGACGGCGTGGCGCAGTGGGAGAGTGGCCGTGCGCAACCCGAGGGTCCCTGGTTCAAATCCCACCTGGTACCAACCTCGTCACGTCCGTTGTGTCCTGAGCAAGACACTTCACCCTTGCTCCTGATGGGTGCTGGTTGGCGCCTTGCATGGCAGCTCCCTCCATCAGTGTGGGAATGTGGAAGTAGTGTCAAAGCGCTTTGAGTACCTTGAAGGTAGAAAAGCGCTATACAAGTACAACCCATTTATCATTTATCATTAACTAGAACAGCCTACTAGCTAGAACTAGTATGCATATATCTTAAAAAAAAACTTTTTTTTAAAAGAAGGCTTTTTAAGCCTTTTTATTGATCTTTTTATTTTGTATTTTCAATACACTGTAGCACTTTGAAATTGTTCGCTCGATTGAAAATACTTTTTTACAAATAAAATCTATTATTATTATCATTATTATTACATTAGCTGATCCGAACAAAAAACACATTAGTTGATCCAGACAATAACCACATTATCTGATTATAACAGTAACCACATTAGCTGATTATAACAATAACCACATCAGGTTGGATGTGAAGCGTTGGGTTTCGGCCAGGATGTTTCTGTACATTGCTGCATTCATCTTTCTCTCTGTTGTGATAATAATAATAATAATAATGATAATGGATTTTATTTGTAAAAAAAAAAAAAGTACATTAAGTAAACAACCTCAAAGTGCTACAGCGTATTAAAAATACAAAATAAAAAGATCATAAAAATAAAAACTACAACAGCCTACTAGCTGGAACTAGTATGCATATAAATGGGTTGTACTTGTATAGCGCTTTTTCTACCTTCAAGGTACTCAAAGCGCTTTGACACTACTTCCACATTTACCCATTCACACACACATTCACACACTGATGGAGGGAGCTGCCATGCAAGGCGCCAACCAGCACCCATCAGGAGCAAGGGTGAATTGTCTTGCTCAGGACACAACGGACGTGACGAGGTTGGTACTAGGTGGAAATTGAACCAGGGATTCTGGCCACTCTCCCCACTGCGCCACGCCGTCCCGTATACATCTTAAAAAAAACTTTTTTTTTAAAGAAGGGTTTTTAAGCCTTTTTTAAAAGCGTTCACAGTCTGTGGTGCCCTCAGGTGGTCAGGGAGATCGTTCCACAGACTGAGCGGTTGGAGGAGGTTGTCTTTTTATTAAAGTGTTTTCAATACACTGTAGCACTTTGAAATTGTTCGCTCGATTGAAAATACTTTTTTACAAATAAAATCTATTATTATTATCATTATTATTACATTAGCTGATCCGAACAAAAAACACATTAGTTGATCCAGACAATAACCACATTATCTGATTATAACAATAACCACATTAGCTGATTATAACAATAACCACATCAGGTTGGATGTGAAGCGTTGGGTTTCGGCCAGGATGTTTCTGTACATTGCTGCATTCATCTTTCTCTCTGTCGTGATAATAATAATGATAATAATAATAATGGATTTTATTAGTAAAAAAAATAAAAAAAGTACTAACTCTCCTGGTCTGGTCTCTTCACAGCGTCTGATAGCGAGCAGGATGCTGCAGTCAAACTGGATCAGGAGCGGGCGGACATCGTGGCCAAATACGACAAGGTCAGCCTCTAACATTGAAGTTCATTGCGTTGACTTCATTAGTTCTGCTGCCTAATAAGACTCAGCCCTAGAGCACTTTGAGCAATCCTGCTTCCAGGCAGATAATGTCCTGAAAGCAAGGAGACGGCGACACAGGTGGGAGTATTACTTTGACACCCGCTAATGACCACACCTGCCCACACACGCTTTCTGGAAGGCCTCTCAGCTGGCAATCCAGCAGCCAATTGAGATGTGATCGCATGCCCCAGTGCATCGTGGGTGGACTGTAACGGGAAGTGGACTTCATTTGACTACCCAGTGACTGCAGCTTGTCTTCAGGAAGTCATTATTACTTCTATTTCTCCTCCTCAGCTCCTCACGTGTGGTCACATCCTTGATTACTACCGTCGTTCTTTGCATTTCAAACTCTCTTTGCAGGGAAAAGAAGCCACCGTGGAACCTTGGGAGGACACCAACTTTCACCTGTACAAGGTGATCGACCGCTTCGGCTTCCTCCAGTAAGGACACACACACAAGGGTTGTACGCTATACCCGTGCTAGTATAGTATCGCGATACTATGAATCATTTTCGGTACTATACCACCTATAAAAAAGTACCAGTTCCACCCCGCCCCCTTTTTTTTTAACGGGCATGACAGCACGTTGATGATCACTAATTTTTAGGTCTATTTTTTTTAAAAGCCTGGCTGGAGATCGACTGACACACCCCCCGCGGTCGACTGGTAGCTCGCGATCGACGTAATGGGCACCCCTGGTCTATGCTCCCCAGGAGCCCTAAGGATTAAAAAAAAAACTCCATATATTTTGTTAAGGTTTGAAAATGAAAAATATAGGAATTTTTCCGTGTGCGGCCCTCTGTGGAAAAAGTTTGGACACCCCTGTGTTAGTGCATATGTCAGCAGACTAATTAGGAGTATTAGTTTATTTACTTACTACTAAAAGACAAGTTGTCTAGTATGTTCAACATTTTATTTAAGGACGTAATGACAATAACAAACACATGTTTCATCTGCATCAGGGGTGCCCATTACGTCGATCGCGAGCTACCAGTCGACCGCGGGGGGTGTGTCAGTCGATCTCCAGCCAGGCTTTTAAAAAAAAATAGACCTAAAAATGAGTGATCATCAATCTTCACCAAGACGTCACTTAAATGACATTCACGGTACCGGAGGGTCTTGTGAGATGACGCTGGCTGCTGCAAGATCATTATTATGAAAATATGACCGAGAGGAAGGCGAGAAACACTTTTTATTTCAACAGACTCTCGCGCCGTACCTTCCGTCAAAACTCTAAAGGCCGACTGCACATTTCCTATCTTCACAATAAAAGCCCTGCTTCATGCTGCCTGCGCTAACTAAATACAGAGTCTCGGAAAACTGGCGTGCACAAGCGATCCCTCAGAAAGCTGGCGTGCACATCACTTGTGCACGCCAGCTTTCTGAGACTCTTATTTTGTTAGCGCAGGCAGCATGAAGCAGGGCTTTTATTGTGAAGATAGGAAATGTGCAGTCGGCCTTTAGAGTTTTGACGGAAGGGACGGCGCGAAAGTCTGTTGAAATAAAAAGTGTTTCTCGCCTTCCTCTCTGTCATTTTTTCATAATAATGAACTGGCAGCAGCCAGCGTCATCTCACAAGACCCTCGGGTGCCGTGAATGTCAATCAAGCAAGCTACGGAATTTGCCGCCAATGTTTTTCTTGTAAAGTGTATGGAAGCTGGATGAATTAGATGCCAAAAACCAACCACTTTCATGTGGTATTGTACAGAAAGGACAACTTTTTTTCTCCTCCATTTGAAAATGTGGGCGTTATCATCATTACTGTCTGATTCCAATCAATGCAAGTCATCAGAGTCAGGTAATACACAAACTTATATTCTTGTCTTCGTGAAAGAAAGACATCTATATGTGTTACACATGCTTGTATTATCATTAAACACATTTAACTTGTTTACAAAAATGTCTCTTTCATAAATAAATAAATATAAATGATATATATAAATGAGGTAGATCCCCTCGAGTTGGTCAATTGAAAAGTAGCTCGCTTGCAGAAAAAGTGTGGGCACCACTGCTCTACACTAACAGTTTTTGTTACAATAAAGACAATAATGACACATTTTGTGGTTCCCTTTATTTAGAAAATTATCAAAAAGTATTGAAATACATTTTGGTACTGGTACCAAAACGCACACACACACACACAGTTTGTAATTAGAGTAGTTTTTCGAGCCCTAATGCAAACGGTCATCACCTGATGTTACTTTTCATAATGAACATGCACATAGTTGAAGACGTCGGTACACATTTTGTTGTGTTTGGAACAATTTTCATTGTAGAATTCAGGGTCTGAAACCCAGATGTGTGGAGGCCCAGGCTTACTCGAGATCTTTGCACACCCTCTCACTCGGACGAGCGCCTGCAAGGTCAAGGCTAGGATTGGTCCATTTGTGGAACGTTACTTCCTGCGTGTATACGACTCGTTCAGAGGGCCAACATCCGCCAACGCCTTCTCGGAATTTGGATGCAAATTTGCAATCAAACTGTCTGTTCTAGTGCGTCGATGAGTTCCAGCTGCAATAACACTCCCCCTTTATTTCCTTAATTACCATTGTTTGTTTGGGACGAAGGCAGCTTGAAGGCTAAATAGGCAACGAGGGTCACAGAGTTGAGGTTACACACTCAACCCTGAAAAAGTAGGTGTCCAACTGGCGGCCCGCAGCACATTGTAGAACTAAAATTAGAATAACACCACACACATTTTGTCTTTAGATAGCTATAGTCTTTATGAACTAAAAATATAAAAATATCAAAGCAGAGGAATGGTGTTGATAACATTTCTTTAAGGTTGACGAGTCTTGTTTTTTCCCCCAATATTCTCATCTTATTAATGTGAAGTGAATTATATTTATATAGCGCTTTTTCTCTAGTGACTCAAAGCGCTTTACATAGTGAAACCCAATATCTAAGTTACATTCAAACCAGTGTGGGTGGCACTGGGAGCAGGTGGGTCAAGTGTCTTGCCCAAGGACACAACGGCAGTGACTAGGATAGCGGAAGCGGGAATCGAACCTGCAACCCTCAAGTTGCTGGCACGGCCGCTCTACCAACCGAGCTAAACCGCCCCACATGAATCTTATTCACATCACTGCATCTAATTGATGTCCCCACATTCTCACAATTCCAAAACCCCCAAACCTGTGAATTTGTAAGTTCGCCATGCCTTTTAGTCCATTTTAGATGAGCTCGGGCCCAGCGAACCGTTTCTGGGTGTTGTTAATAAATGGCTTTGGCTTTGCATAGTAGAGTTTTAACTTGCACTTACAGATGTAGCGACCAACTCTATTTACTGATAGCGGTTTTCTGAAGTGTTCCTGAGCCCATGTGGTGATATTCTTTACACACTGATGTGGCTTTTATGATGCACTAGCACTTGAGGGATCCAAGGTGCGTAATACCATGGCTTACGCGCAGCGATTTCTCCAGATTCTCTGAACCTTTTGATGATATAACGGAGCGTGGATGGCGAAATCCCTAAATTCCTTGCAATAGCTGCTTGGGAAATGTTGTTCTTAAACAATTTGCTCAGACATTTGTTCAAAAAGTGGTGACCCTCGCCCCGTCCTTGTTTGTGAATGACTGAGCATTTCACGGAAGCTTCTTTTATAGCCAATCATGGCACACATCTGTTATTAATTAGCCTGTTCACCTGCGGCATGTTCCAAATAAGTCTTTGATGAGTATTCCTCAACTTTCTCACTCTTCTTTGCCACTTGTGCCAGCTTTTTTGACACATTGCAGGCATCAAATTCCAAATGAGCTAATATTTGCAAAAATAACATGAAATATCTTGTCTTTGCATTCTATTCAATTGAATTTACGTTGAAAAGGATTTGTTGTATTCTCTTTTTATTTAGCATTTACACAAGGTGACAACTTCACTGCTTTTGGTGTTTGTATAATTTATCATCTGTTCATTTATTCTTTAAATGACACAGCTTTATTTTGACCTGGTAGATTATATGTAGTATTTCTGTAAAAAGTGAGTGTTGGTCACTGCAGAGGAGCGATTGCAACGCAGGTGTTTGTGTGGATGAGCGCTGTAAAACACAGCAATCAGCACACCTGGAAAAAAAAATGACTTCCATCCTTCTTGCTTGCAGCGAGCAAGAGCTTCCATCCTACGACTCGGCGGAGGAAAAGGTGACTGACATCCATTCTCCCGTCAATTCGAGCACCGGCAGTAACACTAATCCCAGTCCTTGTGGATGACTAACATGTTTTCAACGTGCGTAGCACAAACACACGGAGCTGGAGAGGACCAACAAGTGGCTGAAGATGTTGAAGAGTTGGGACAAGTACAAGAACAGTGAAAAGGTGAGTTGCTTAATGCTGTTATTTTGTGTCATAGTACAGGTGTTGATATGACACTGATATTGGAGCCTTGAGAGTTGGCCAATACGGTTATTGATCCAAGATATCAGCAGGAAACATACATACCGTGTTTTCCAGACCATAGAAAATCATCGGTTAATAAGGCGCACTTGTTTAAATTTGAGAAGAAAACATATTTTCCATATGTTAGCCAAAAGCTGGAGATATATTTCTTGGAAGATAAGATTTGTTTCCAAACGGTGTCTGTAACACGGCAGTAAAACGGCTGATCAAACAAAACAGAAGTCATGGTCATGGAGCTACTTGCAAAACAAGCTATCTCTTCTATCAGCCAAACAGACTCAATAACTCCACGGTTGCGTTTTGGTGAATTTACTGAGGTACCATATTTCCTTGAATTGCCGCCGGGGCGCTAATTAATTTAAAACCTCTTCTCACTCCGGCGTTTGCCAAAGGCATGTGGTAAATTTTGGCCTGCGCTTATAAATTGGAGTGTGATCTAAGGATACCATCATGAAAAGCACATTTAACCTTCGTCTTGTGTTAGGGTCGGCACCGACCCGTTTTAGTTTTTAAATGCATAAAAACACCACATACATTTATTTTTTTGCATCAAAGCTTTTTCACTTTGTCAGGAACCTCTTAGTCAACAAAATAAAACATTTTAATTTTTTTCACTAAGTTCTAAAATGCTCTGGTAGAAATTATGCCCTTGGTGTTGTTAGGGTCGGTTTCGACCCGGTTATAAAAATAAGATAATAAAGCAATGATAAGAGCCAAAACTGAACACACTGACAGCCAGCTCCTCTCCCAATCATGTGAGCTTTAGTGGATTCTCATTTTACCTTGTTATCCTGTACGAAAATAAACAAAAGACGGACACTAAAAGTGTCACTTTATGCCACTCTGATTTTGTTTTTTTATTTGTTTTGGAACTAGTAATCTATTCCTCTTGGTTTCATTTGCTTGATTGGTTGTTTGTTTGATGTTGGATTTCTGTTGCTGAAAAAAATACTTTTTAGCCTTTTTCTTGAAGTAAATATATATGGGTCGAAGTGACCCGTAACACCATAGATGTTACTATACTTAAAATTCTTAAAATGAAAAAATAAACAAAACACATTTATTTAAGAGATGTGTTTTAATACCCCTTAGTAATAGTTAGGTAACACAACAACCTTTTTTTTATTTATATGATTCTCTTGAGGTTCGTTTTACCATTTTTAAAAATTGAAATCGAGGGGTATACTGACAAAATAAGGCCCAAACCAAAAATATTAAAACCAATATTTTCAAGGATAAGGAAGCCTAACAATGTAACCAAGAGATGAGAAACAAATTGGATGATACATAATTGTTTTTAGTGTATTTTACAGCTGATTTAAAACATGGGTCAAAACCGACCCGTTAACATAAGAGATGGTAACAGAAAGCTAACACAAGCGGAAGGTTAATAAAATATATATTCAATTGAATAGACTGCAAAGGGGCGCTAATTATTTTAAAACCTCTTCTCACTTCGGTGCTTACCAAAGGAATGCGGTAAATTTAGGCCTGCGCTTATAAATTTGAGTGTGATGTAAGGATACATCACGAAAAGCACATTTAATAAAAAAAACGTTACTATGGTCTTACCTTTACTTATAAATTAAGTCCATGCGCAGCTCCTTCTGATCAAAAGCATTGATAACTTGTGTATAGAAGTCTTCCTTATCTTTCTTCAGTTTTAAAAGTCTCTCTGTCTCCATGGAGATCTTCCTTTATTACCTCCTGCTGCGATTGAAAGTCCAGTTTAGGAAACAGTTTTATTTTAGGTATGTAATCCTCCATGTTAAAAGTGCAAGCGAGAGGAAAAAACAAACGATCGCTTCTTGTTGTCACTTCTTCTGCAGCCGAGTGGTCGCAAGAAGGATCACTAGCGCCCTCTACCACCAGGAGGCGGGAGTCAATTAATGACTCATATTTGACACACGCAGCTACGGTATATTAATAAAACATAGCTGCTTTCTGTTCTTTTTAGCATATTCAATAGCTTGGACCTTAAATCCTACTGAATAGCTCTTAATCTTCTTTCCTTTATGCGATTTCAAATGATTGAAATCAGCCTCCTCCATTTTGAAAATGATGACGGGTGAAGTGTCACTCGCGACGTGACGAGTTTGACCCGGCGGAAATTCTAGACATGCGCTAATAAAAATAATATTTTGCTAAACGAGTTTGCCCCGGCGTTAATCCTAAGCATGCGCTAATTATTTTGCGAAACGAATTTGACCCGGCAGTAATTCTAGGCAGGAGCAATTCAAAGAAATACGGTATTTGTGAAACTGAAAGAATACAAAAAGAGTGTCATTGTAAGTTAATAATGCTAACAGACACTGCTGTTAACATATTAGCTATTGTTAACGACAAAAGCTCGATTACATTATGATAGCATGTACAAATAAGCATGAAAACACTTCTACAGACATCACACATGGGATGGTTTAGTAAGGTAGAATTGTTGTAGTTATATTGTAAAACTTACAAATGTTGCTTGTAGTAATGAATTTTGAAAAATCCATATGAGTAAAAATGCAATGAACAATTAGAAGACGGAGCAGCACTTGTACTTCCGGTTCAAAGCTTTAACCCTTCTATTATGTTGAGGGTCAATTTGACCCATTTCAGTTTTTGTGTTTATCAAAGTACTGATTATCCTTTCTTTTTCTTGCTGAAATTTGGTGACTTTTCCTCATCTAGGGTCACGAACTGGTGTGTAAAATCTGGACACTTTGTTGAGTAGTGGAATGTCTTGCAGAGTTTGTATACAAGTATGATGTTGCGGGTCATTTTGACCCAGACACTTTAATGTGGGTAAATAGTCAAAATAAACAAGTCTCTTTGATGTACTTTTTACTTTGATATACAATTGTTTGTATTTTGATTGCCTCTGAGACCCAGAGCCAGGTGTGTGAAGAGAGGGAACATTCTCAAACTTGTCCTTGTCACTGTTTTCATGTCATCTCTTTGACAAACTCACCAAAAATGAGCTCCAGAAGGATGATATCTGAGGAGACAAGGACAAGTGTGAGAAAGTTCCCTCTCTTCTGGGTCTCAGAGACAATCAAAATACAAACAATTGTACATCAAAGTAAAAAGTACATCAAGGAGACATGTTTATTTTTGGATCTGAAGAGCTATTTACCCACATTAAAGCGCCTGGGTCAAAATGACTCGCAACATCATCTTTTTATACAAACTCTGCCCAAACATTCCACTACACAAAAAAGTGTCCAGATTTACACACCAGTTCATGACTCTAGATGAGGAAAAGTCACCAGATTTCAGCAAGAAAAATAAAGGATAACCAGTACTTTGATCAACACAAAAACTGAAATGGGTCAAATTGACCCTTAACATAATACAATTGGAATAAAAAATGTATTGTATGTCACTTTCTAAATGTTTATATAACCTAAAATGAAATTATTGGTTTAACCTGTTTTCTTGACTGTTTTGAGTGCATTTACACAGTACGGGTCAAAACGACCCGCAACATAACCAATGTCATTTTTTCCAACATAATACAAGGGTTAAGCAGCAGGAAACACGAGACATTCGCCCAGCAGTATCTGCAGTGAGCAAACTCGTCCAAAAGATGGCGCCATAGCACAAACCATAACACACCATTTCAGTGGCTTTGGATGTGTTTTATGGAAACTATTTACGGTACTTTAATCGGACATCTCTAATTGAGACTTGTATTAGTAGATTGCACAGTACAGTACATATTCCGTACAATTGACCACTAAATGGTAACACCCCAATAAGTTTTTCAACTTAATCAATCAATCAATGTTTATTTATATAGCCCCAAATCACAAATGTCTCAAAGGACTGCACAAATCATTACGACTACAACATCCTCGGAAGAACCCACAAAAGGGCAAGGAAAACTCACACCCAGTGGGCAGGGAGAATTCACATCCAGTGGGACGCCAGTGACAATGCTGACTATGAGAAACCTTGGAGAGGACCTCAGATGTGGGCAACCCCCCCCCCCCTCTAGGGGACCGAAAGCAATGGATGTCGAGCGGGTCCAACATGATACTGTGAAAGTTCAATCCATAGTGGCTCCAACACAGCCGCGAGAGTTCAGTTCAAAGCGGATCCAAGACAGCAGCGAGAGTCCCGTCCACAGGAAACCATCTCAAGCGGAGGCGGATCAGCAGCGTAGCGATTTCCCCAACCGATACAGGCGAGCGGTCCATCCTGGGTCCCGACGAGCGGTCCATCCTGGGTCTCGACTCTGGACAGCCAGTACTTCATCCATGGTCATCGGACCGGACCCCCTCCACAAGGGAGGGGGGGGACATAGGAGAAAGAAAAGAAGCGGCAGATCAACTGGTCTAAAAAGGAGGTCTATTTAAAGGCTAGAGTATACAGATGAGTTTTAAGGTGAGACTTAAATGTTTCTACTGAGGTAGCATCTCGAACTGTTACCGGGAGGGCATTCCAGAGTACTGGAGCCCGAACGGAAAACGCTCTATAGCCCGCAGACTTTTTTTGAGCTCTAGGAATCACTAATAAGCCGGAGTCTTTTGAACGCAGATTTCTTGCCGGGACATATGGTACAATACAATTGGCAAGATAGGCTGGAGCTAGACCGTGTAGTATTTTATACGTAAGTAGTAAAACCTTAAAGTCACATCTTAAGTGCACAGGAAGCCAGTGCAGGTGAGCCAGTATAGGTATATATGTATGTATATATGTATATAAAGGTATATACAGTACAGGCGTAATGTGATCAAACTTTCTTGTTCTTGTCAAAAGTCTAGCAGCCGCATTTTGTACCAACTGAAATCTTTTAATGCTAGACATGGGGAGACCCGAAAATAATACGTTACAGTAATCAAGACGAGACGTAACAAACACATGGATAATGATCTCGGTGTCTTTAGTGGACAAAATGGAGCGAATTTTAGCGATATTACGGAGATGAAAGAAGGCCGCTTTTAATGTGTGACTCAAAGGAGAGAGTTGGGTCGAAGATAATACCCAGATTTTTTACCGAGTCACCTTGTTTTATTATTTGGTCGTCAAATGTTAAAGTTGTATTATTAAATAGAGGTCGGTGTCTAGCAGGACCGATAATCAGCATTTCCGTTTTTTTGGCGTTAAGTTGCAAAAAGTTAGCGGACATCCATTGTTTTATTTCATTAAGACACGCTTCCAACTGACTACAGTCCGGCGTGTTGGTCAGCTTTAGGGGCATGTAGAGTTGGGTGTCATCAGCATAACAGTGAAAGCTAATACCGTATTTGCGTATGACGTCACCTAGCGGCAGCATGTAGATGCTGAAGAGTACAGGGCCAAGGACCGAACCCTGGGGAACTCCACACGTTACCTTAACATAGTCCGAGGTCACATTGTTATGGGAGACGCACTGCATCCTATCAGTAAGATAAGAGTTAAACCAAGACAGGGCTGAGTCTGACATACCAATTCGTGTTTTGATACGCTCTAATAAAATATTATGATCGACGGTATCGAAAGCAGCGCTAAGATCGAGGAGCAGCAACCTAGATGACGCATCAGAGTCCATCGTTAGCAATAGATCATTAGTCAATTTTGCGAGGGCTGTCTCAGTCGAGTGATTTGCCCTGAAACCGGATTGGAAGGTTTCACATAGATTGTTAGACGCTAAGTGTTCATTTAGCTGCTCTGCAACAATTTTTTCGAGGATTTTCGAAATAAAGGGAAGGTGAGACACCGGCCGGTAGTTTACCATGAGGTCAGGATCGAGGTTAGGTCTTTTAAGGAGAGGATGAATAACCGCTTTTTTTTAATGCTACGGGAACAGTGCCCGAGGAAAGTGATAAGTTTATAATATTTGGTAGGTCTGACTTAGTAAGATATGTACAGCAAGTAGTGGACATAGAGAGATCAGAAAGCAATGGAACAAGTATATACATTTGATTATTTACAATCCAGGGAGTTAGTCTAGGGTTGTAGCTGCCTGGAGTTGTTGTTTTAGTGCAGTTCTGAAGGAGGACAGAGATGCACTTTTATTTTCCACCTGTTGGGAGTGCATTCCATGTTCACATAGTCTCATACTTGCTGGTCTCAAATTTGGATGGAGACACCTCTAGTCCCGATCCCTCATCTTCAATGTTTCTTCTTCCCATAAGCTCCGGTGTTTTTTTTTGTCCTCGCCGTTCAAAAGCGGATAAGTCACACTTCCTGCCCTCCGAGCCCGATTTCTTGGGAGGCAAAAAGCTTTCATCTGACTTGATCCCACGCCAGAGCTCGCAGTTTGGTTCCCTTCGAGCGCAGGAAGCGGAAAGCTGACAAGAAAAACAAGACAAGGAGTATAAATGTAAAGACGGCAACACTCACTTAGGAGGTGATTAGTCCGACTGACGCTTGCATTGACTTGTGACGGAAGACTAATTCATGGAGGCTGGAGTGGGATTTTGGAGCACAGTGACAGGCACTTGATCAGTTTTACACTTGTAAAGTCATTCATAATAATGTAAATCAGGGATTGTTACATTGTTTAATGCAGGGGTGCCCACACTTTTTCTGCAGGCGAGCTACTTTTCAATTGACCAACTCGAGGGGATCTACCTCATTTATATATATCATTTATATTTATTTATTTATGAAAGAGACATTTTTGTAAACAAGTTAAATGTGTTTAATGATAATACAAGCATGTGTAACACATATAGATGTCTTTCTTTCACAAAGACAAGAATATAAGTTGGTGTATTACCTGATTCTGATGACTTGCATTGATTGGAATCAGACAGTAATGATGATAACGCCCACATTTTCAAATGGAGGAGAAAAAAAGTTGTCCTTTCTGTACAATACCACATGAAAGTGGTTGGTTTTTGGCATCTAATTCATCCAGCTTCCATACACTTTACAAGAAAAACATTGGCGGCAAATTCCGTAGCTTGCTTGATTGACATTCACGGCACCCGAGGGTCTTGTGAGATGACGCTGGCTGCTGCCAGTTCATTATTATGAAAAAAGGACAGAGAGGAAGGCAAGAAACACTTTTTATTTCAACAGACTCTCGCGCCGTCCCTTCCGTCAAAACTCTAAAGGCCGACTGCACATTTCCTATCTTCACAATAAAAGCCCTGCTTCATGCTGCCTGCGCTAACAAAATAAGAGTCTCAGAAAGCTGGCGTGCACAACTGATGTGCACGCCAGCTTTCCGAGGGATCGCTTGTGCACGCCAGTTTTCCGAGACTCTGTATTTAGTTAGCGCAGGCAGCATGAAGCAGGGCTTTTATTGTGAAGATAGAAAATGTGCAGTCGGCCTTTAGAGTTTTGACGGAAGGTACGGCGCGAGAGTCTGTTGAAATAAAAAGTGTTTCTCGCCTTCCTCTCGGTCATATTTTCATAATAATGATCTTGCAGCAGCCAGCGTCATCTCACAAGACCCTCCGGTACCGTTAATGTCATTTAAGTGACATCTTGGTGAAGATTGATGATCACTAATTTTTAAAAGCCTGGCTGGAGATCGACTGACACACCCCCCGCGGTCGACTGGTAGCTCGCGATCGACGTAATGGGCACCCCTGGTTTAATGCATCCAGCGGGGCATAACAACCAAATGAGGCATAATAATGTGTTCATTCCACCACTGTATATATCAGTATCGCATGATATCAGAATCGGTAATTAAGAGTTGGACAATATCGGATATCGGCAAAAAAGCCATTATCGGAAATCTCTAGTTTCATTCAATCAATCAATCATCCATGTCATGAAGACCTCCTTTGTCCTAAATGATGATTTCCCTCCCAGCTTGTCCGCAGGATCTACAAGGGAATTCCACTGCAGCTCCGTGGGGAGGTGTGGTGCTTGCTGCTGGATATTCCCAAGATGAAGGAGGAGAAGAAGGACTTCTATGAGGTAGGAAGCCTGATCAAGATGGTGGACGCAATGTTAGTGTGCTCTCATTCATCTTCTCTTAAGGTTCTCTTTAAAGGCCTACTGAAAGCCCCTACTAGCGACCACGCAGTCTGATAGTTTATATATCAATGATGAAATATTAACATTGCAACACATGCCAATACGGCCGCTTCAGTTTACTAAATTGCAATTTTAAATTTCCCGCGGAAGTATAATGCTTACACATTGCGGTATGATGACGTGTGCACATGACGTCACGCATTGTAGAGGACATTTTGTTCCAGCACCGTTCACAGCTATAAGTCGTCTCTTTTCATCGCATAATTCCACAGTATTCTGGACTTCTGTGTCGCTGAATCTTTTGCAATTTGTTCAATGAATAATGGAGACGTCAAAGAAGAAAGCTGTAGGTGGGAAGCGGTGTATTTCGGCCGCCTTTAGCAACACACACACAGCCGGTGTTCCGACATCTCTGTTTTTTAAGGCCTACTGAAAGCCATTACTAGCGACCACGCAGTCTGATAGTTTATATATCAATGATGAAATATTAACATTGCAACACATGCCAATACGGCCGCTTTAGTTTACTAAATTGCAATTTTAAATTTCCCGCGGAAGTATAATGCTTAAACATTGCGGTATGATGACGTGTGCACGTGACTTCATGCATTGTAGAGGACATTTTGTTCCAGCACCGTTCACAGCTATAAGTCGTCTCTTTTCATCGCATAATTCCACCGTATTCTGGACTTCTGTGTTGCTGAATCTTTTGCAATTTGTTCAATGAATAATGGAGACGTCAAAGAAGAAAGCTGTAGGTGGGAAGCGGTGTATTTTGTTCCAGCACCGTTCACAGCTATAAGTCGTCTCTTTTCATCGCATAATTACACAGTATTCTGGACTTCTGTGTTGCTGAATCTTTTGCAATTTGTTCAATGAATAATGGAGACGTCAAAGAAGAAAGCTGTAGGTGGGAAGCGGTGTATTGCGGCCGCCTTTAGCAACACAAACACAGCCGGTGTTCCGACATCTCTGTTTTTAAAGGCCTACTGAAAGCCACTACTAGCGACCACGCAGTCTGATAGTTTATATATCAATGATGAAATATTAACATTGCAACACCTGCCAATAGGGCCGCTTTAGTTTACTAAATTACAATTTTGAATTTCTCGTGGAGTTTCTTGACGCGTATGATGGTTGTGTTAGTGACGTCTCGGGTTGTAGGACATATTATCCCAGCACCACTTACGGCTAAAAGTCGTCTCTTTTCATCTCTTAATTACACAGTAAATTGGACATCTGTGTCGCTGAATCTTTTGCAATTTGTTCAATGAATAATGGAGACGTCAAAGAAGAAAGCTGTAGGTGGGAAGCGGTGTATTGCGGCCGCCTTTAGCAACACAAACACAGCCGATGTTCCGACATCTGTTTTTAAAGGCCTACTGAAAGCCACTACTAGCGACCACGCAGTCTGATAGTTTATATATCAATGATGAAATATTAACATTGCAACACATGCCAATACGGCCGCTTTAGTTTACTAAATTACAATTTTGAATTTCTCGCGGAGTTTCTTGACGCGTATGATGTTGGTGTTTGTGACGTCTCGGGTTGTAGGACATATTATCCCAGCACCACTTACAGCTAAAAGTCGTCTCTTTTCATCTCATAATTACACAGTAATTTGGACATCTGTGTTGCTGAATCTTTTGCAATTTGTTCAATGAATAATGGAGACGTCAAAGAAGAATGCTGTTGGTGGAAAGCGGTGGATTGCGGCTGCCTTTAGCACCGAAACACAGCCGGTGTTTCTTTGTTTGTTGTGAAGCTTTAAGACAGAGCGGTCAAGCGAACATGTTTCTCTACATCAACCAGCAAGTTTTTGGATGGGAAAATTGTGATATTAAGTCGGCTCTTACCGGAGGCTTGAGTGGAATATGCGACCTCCTCCTGCAGCCGTCAAAAAGGCAGCTGTGATCTTGGCTCCTCGGCTTCTCTCAGAGACACTGGCGTTCACCGCAGCCATCCGACTTTCAGGTATGACTTTACAATCTCACTAAAACACTATTAAAACAATAAGCCAATAAGGGATCTTCCAGAATTATCCTAGTAAATGTGTCTAACTACATTTGAAACGCTCCCACTGCCGCCGCCTGGAGCTGTCGCCTTTTTTTTTTATTCTTTTATTTTTTTTATTTTTTTAGTGCTTACCCCTAACTTTCCTCATCCACAAATCTTTCATCCTCGCTCAAAATATTGGGTAATTGTCACTTTCTCGGTCCGAATCGCTCTCGCTGCTGGTGGCCATGATTGTAAACAATGTTCAGATGTGAGGAGCTCCACAACCCGTGACGTCACGCGCACATCGTCTGCTACTTCCGGTACAGGCAAGGCTTTTTTATTAGCCACCAAAAGTTGTGAACTTTATCGTGGATGTTCTCTACTAAATCCTTTCAGCAAAAATATGGTAATATGGCGAAATGATCAAGTATGACACATAGAATGGACCTGCTATCCCCGTTTAAATAAAAACATCTCATTTAAGTAGGTGCCCATTACGTCGATCGCGAGCTACCAGTCGACCGCGGGGGGTGTGTCAGTCGATCTCTAGCCAGGCTTTTAAAAAAAATAGACCTAAAAATGAGTGATCATCAATCTTCACCAAGACGTCACTTAAATGACATTCACGGTACCGGAGGGTCTTGTGAGATGACGCTGGCTGCTGCAAGATCATTATTATGAAAATATGACCGAGAGGAAGGCGAGAAACACTTTTTATTTCAACATACTCTCACGCCGTACCTTCCGTCAAAACTCTAAAGGCCGACTGCACATTTCCTATCTTCACAATAAAAGCCCTGCTTCATGCTGCCTGCGCTAACTAAATACAGAGTCTCGGAAAACTGGCGCGCACAAGCGATCCTTCAGAAAGCTGGCGTGCACATCACTTGTGCACGCCAGCTTTCCGAGACTCTTATTTTGTTAGCGCAGGCAGCATGAAGCAGGGCTTTTATTGTGAAGATAGGAAATGTGCAGTGGGCCTTTAGAGTTTTGACGGAAGGGACGGCGCGAAAGTCTGTTGAAATAAAAAGTGTTTCTCGCCTTCCTCTCTGTCATTTTTTCATAATAATGAACTGGCAGCAGCCAGCGTCATCTCACAAGACCCTCGGGTGCCGTGAATGTCAATCAAGCAAGCTACGGAATTTGCCGCCAATGTTTTTCTTGTAAAGTGTATGGAAGCTGGATGAATTAGATGCCAAAAACCAACCACTTTCATGTGGTATTGTACTGAAAGGACAACTTTTTTTCTCCTCCATTTGAAAATGTGGGCGTTATCATCATTACTGTCTGATTCCAATCAATGCAAGTCATCAGAATCAGGTAATACACCAACTTATATTCTTGTCTTTGTGAAAGAAATAATACACATGCTTGTATTATCATTAAACACATTTAACTTGTTTACAAAAAGGTCTCTTTCATATATAAATGATATATATAAATGAGGTAGATCCCCTCGAGTTGGTCAATTGAAAAGTAGCTCGCCTGCAGAAAAAGTCTGGGCACCCCTGCAGTAGGCCTTGAATTATTATTTGCCAAAAAAAAAAAAAAAGTTTATGAGTTTGAACATCAAATATGTTGTCTTTGTAGCATATTCAACTGAATATGGCTTGAAAAGGATTTGCAAATCATTGTATTCTGTTTATATTTACATCTAACACAATTTCCCAACTCATATGGAAACGGGGTTTGTACATTTTGGCACCGGTACTAAATGACCGGTATGGGGACAGTCCTACTTCTTGTGTAAAAAGTTGCGTCCTCTCTTTCAGAAGCTGAAGGCCAGAGCGAAAGGGACGTCCCCCGACATCCGGCAGATAGACCTGGATGTGAACCGCACCTACCGGGATCACATCATGTTCCGGAACCGCTACGACGTCAAGTGCGTGTCCCGACAACATCTGGCACGTTCCTCACGTTCTTGCCTGATGTCGACCTTTTCTTCCGCAGGCAGCAGGCGCTCTTCCACGTGCTGACGGCCTACTCCATGTACAACATGGTGAGTCCGGAGCTCCCGGAAGCTTCCGGAGCAGGTCCCTCCCTGATGGCTGTGTTGATGTGTGCAGGAGGTGGGCTACTGCCAGGGCATGAGTCAGATCACGGCCCTGCTGCTCATCTACATGAACGAGGAGGACGCCTTCTGGGCTCTGGTCAAGCTGCTGTCGGGACACAAGCACGCCATGCACGGTGTCCACCGCACACCCACGTCACCATGGCTACTTTGCTGCTGTCAGCAAGTTGTAACCCGCGTGTCCCCCCCATGCAGGCTTTTTTATCCCCGGCTTCCCCAAGCTGATGCGCTTCCAGGAGCACCACGACCGCATCATGAAGAAGATGATGCCCAAACTCAAGCATCACCTGGTGAGAGGCGCCACTTCGACCCCGGGAACAAGTCCCACGCTCATAGATCTTTGTTGCAGGACAACCAGGAAGTGCTGACCAGCCTGTACACCATGAAGTGGTTCTTCCAGTGCTTCCTGGACAGAGTGAGTACTTCCACCAGCCACAGGGACAATGTTGGCGAATCACGATGTTGCAAATTCAACCAAATCACGGAAATTATGTGCGACCTTGTAACTTTTTGGCCAATCATCGACGTTTGGTCCCCGCAACACTCAAGCTGTCTCATCCAGACCCGGGCAAATTAATCTGGCCCGCCAGATATTCCCAAATATTTGTATTTACATTTTTAAGATGTAAAGGGTAGCTGCCATTATGATGTGCACTCATCTTTTCCAATCACTCAAAGTCTTCAACTATACTAAGTCTTTACATGCTTGGAATATGCATCATATACTAGTTACTAATAATAAATCTAATTAGTTACTAATGTAAATCTAATTAGTTACTATGGTGGATCTAATTAGTTACCGTGGTAAATCTAATTAGTTACTATGGTCATCCAATTAGTTACTATGGTAAATCTAATTAGTTACTATAGTAAATCTAATTAGTTACTATGGTAAATCTAATTAGTTACTATGGTAAATCTAATTAGTTACTATAGTAAATCTAATTAGTTACTATGGTAAGTCTAATTAATTACTATGGTCATCTAAGTAGTAAATCTACTTAGTTACCACAGTAGATCTAATTAGTTACTACGGAAAAAAATCTAATTCGTTACTATGCTCATCTAAGTAGTTACTATGCTCATCTAATTAGTTACTATGGTCATCTAATTAGTTACTATAGTAAATCTAATTAGTTACTATGGTAAGTTTAATTAATTACTATGGTCATCTAAGTTGTAAATCTACTTAGTTACTACAGTAGATCTAATTAGTTACTATGGAAAAAAATCTAATTTGTTACTATGCTCATCCAAGTAGTTACTATGGTCATCTAATTAGTTACTATGGTAAATCTAGTTAGTTACTATGGTCATCTAATTAGTTACTACGGTAAATCTAGTTAGTTACTATGGTCATCTAATTAGTTACTATGGTAAATCTAGTTAGTTACTATGCTCATCTAAGTAGTTACCATGGTCATCTAATTAGTTACCATGGTAAATCTAATTAGTTACTATGGTAAATCTAATTAGTTACTATGGTAAGTCTAATGAATTTCTATGGTCATCTAAGTAGTTACTATAGTAAATCTACTTAGTTACTACAGTAGATCTAATTAGTTACTATGGAAAAAAATTTAATTCATTACTATGCTCATCTAAGTAGTTACTATGGTCATCTAATTAGTTACTATGGTAAATCTAGTTAGTTACTATGGTCATCTAATTAGTTACTATGGTAAATGTAGTTAGTTACTATGCTCATCTAAGTAGTTACTATGGTCATCTAATTAGTTACCATGGTAAATCTAATTAGTTACTATGGTAAATCTAATTAGTTACTGTAGTAAATCTAATTAGTTACTATGGTAAGTCTAATTAATTACTATGGTCATCTAAGTAGTTACTATAGTAAATCTACTTAGTTACTACAATAGATCTAATTAGTTACTATGGAAAAAAATCTTATTCGTTACTATGCTCATCTAAGTAGTTACTATGGTCATCTAATTAGTTACTATGGTAAATCTAGTTAGTTACGATGGTCATCTAAGTAGTTATTATGGTCATTTAATTAGTTACTATGCTCATCTAATTAGTTACTATGGTAAATCTACCTAGTTACTATGTTAAATCTAATTAGTTACTATGGTCATGTAATTAGTTACGATGGTAAATCTAATTAGTTACTATGGTAAATCTAATTAGTTACTATAGTAAATCTAATTAGTTACTATGGTAAGTCTAATGAATTTCTATGGTCATCTAAGTAGTTACTATAGTAAATCTAATTAGTTACTACAGTAGATCTAATTAGTTACTATGGAAAAAAATCTAAATCATTACTCTGCTCATCTAATTAGTTACTATGGTAAATCTAGTTAGTTACTATGGTCATCTAATTAGTTACTATGGTAAATGTAGTTAGTTACTATGCTCATCTAAGTAGTTACTATGGTCATCTAATTAGTTACCATGGTAAATCTAATTAGTTACTATGGTAAATCTAATTAGTTACTGTAGTAAATCTAATTAGTTACTATGGTAAGTCTAATTAATTACTATGGTCATCTAAGTAGTTACTATAGTAAATCTACTTAGTTACTACAATAGATCTAATTAGTTACTATGGAAAAAAATCTTATTCGTTACTATGCTCATCTAAGTAGTTACTATGGTCATCTAATTAGTTACTATGGTAAATCTAGTTAGTTACGATGGTCATCTAAGTAGTTATTATGGTCATTTAATTAGTTACTATGCTCATCTAATTAGTTACTATGGTAAATCTACCTAGTTACTATGTTAAATCTAATTAGTTACTATGGTCATGTAATTAGTTACGATGGTAAATCTAATTAGTTACTATGGTAAATCTAATTAGTTACTATAGTAAATCTAATTAGTTACTATGGTAAGTCTAATGAATTTCTATGGTCATCTAAGTAGTTACTATAGTAAATCTAATTAGTTACTACAGTAGATCTAATTAGTTACTATGGAAAAAAATCTAATTCATTACTATGCTCATCTAAGTAGTTACTATGGTCATCTAATTAGTTACTATGGTAAATCTAGTTAGTTACTATGGTCATCTAATTAGTTACTATGGTAAATGTAATTAGTTACTATGCTCATCTAAGTAGTTACTATGGTCATCTAATTAGTTACCATGGTAAATCTAATTAGTTACTATGGTAAATCTAATTAGTTACTGTAGTAAATCTAATTAGTTACTATGGTAAGTCTAATTAATTACTATGGTCATCTAAGTAGTTACTATAGTAAATCTACTTAGTTACTACAATAGATCTAATTAGTTACTATGGAAAAAAATCTTATTCGTTACTATGCTCATCTAAGTAGTTACTATGGTCATCTAATTAGTTACTATGGTAAATCTAGTTAGTTACGATGGTCATCTAAGTAGTTATTATGGTCATTTAATTAGTTACTATGCTCATCTAATTAGTTACTATGGTAAATCTACCTAGTTACTATGTTAAATCTAATTAGTTACTATGGTCATGTAATTAGTTACGATGGTAAATCTAATTAGTTACTATGCTCATCTAATTGGTTTCGATGGTAAATATAATTAGTTGTTATGGTAAGTCTAGTTAGTTACTATGGTCATCTAAGTAGATATTATGGTCATTTATTTAGTTACGTTGGTAAATCTAATTAGTCACTATTTTAAAATTAATTAATTACAATGGTCATCAATTAGTTACTACGGTAAATCTATTTAGTTACTATGGTCATCTAATTAGTTACTATGGTAAGCTAATTAGTTACTATGATAAATATGAGTTACTATGGTCATCTAATTAGTTACTATGGTAATGTAATTAACTACTATGTTCATCAAACTAGTTACTACGGTCATATAATTAGTTACTATGGTAATCTAATTAGTTACTATGATAAATATAATGAGTTACTATGGTCATCTAATTAGTTACTATGGTAAATCGAATTAGTTACTATGACAAATGTAATCAGTTACTATGGTAGATGTAATTAGTTACTATGATAAATGTAATTAGTTACTATGGTCATCTAATTAGTTACTATGGTAATGTAATTAGCTACTATGTTCATCAAATTAGTTACTACGGTCACATAATTAGTTACTATGGTAGTGTATTTAGTTACTATGGTCATCTAAGTAAATGGGTTAAAAGCCAGTTTAGGACCCGCAACAAATATATATATATATTTTATATATAATATACTTTTTTTTCTCCACTAAAGAAGATTGGTCTTATTGAAATGTGTCTTGTTGTTGTTTTTGTGGGCATTTGCGTGACCAACATTTCAATGTTAACTCTTGTATGTGCGTTGTGAAAATGTAAAAATCCTAACTAAATCTTAAATTGAAAAAGCACTTATAAAAATGCTGTAAAATCTAGCATTTTAGGTTGCAACAATCCCCCCCAAAAAACCTTTGAGACCCTGGAGGGGACTGATTAGAGTCGTCTCAAGGATCTCCACATTGTTGGCTCTTCCTTGCAGACGCCCTTCACCCTCACTCTCAGGATATGGGACATCTACATCCTGGAGGGGGAAAGACTTCTGCCCGCTATGTCCTACACGGTCCTCAGACTGCACAAGAGTAGGTCCCCTCCCTTCTGTCCCCGCGCTGGCACCCAACCTAACCGGGCTGCTACCTCCACAGAGAACCTGATGAAGATGTCCATGGAGGAGCTGGTGGACTTCCTGCAGGTGTCTTTGTCCAAAAATTTTCTTTTCGAGGATGACTTTGTGATCGAGCAGCTGCAGGCCTCCATGGTGGAGCTCCGCAGGGTCAAGCTGGAGTTGCCGGCGCCAGGTATCTATTTATGCACTCATTATACCCAGTGGGTCCACAAAGTAGGCCCGGGAGGGCGCCAGCAGTCTGGGGCGGGGGGTGGGGGGGAGAGAGAAAGACATCCAACAAGACATCCGGGAGGTTTCCGGATTTTAGTGCCTCTCCCAGGAATCACCCGGGGCTAACATTCCCTAATGTTCACTCGGACTTCAATATCGAGGGTGTGCCGCGATGGCATTGCCTTCAAAATCTTCTTAAACATGTCATCGCACCCGCTTTTACGCCACGTTATTTGTGTGTCGGCCGGTCATATGTAGTATAAAGTCTCTGGTAATACACAAAAGTGACTGCAAGGCATACTTGCTCAACAGCCATACAGGTCACACTGAAGGTGCCCCTATAAACAACTTTAACACTCTTACTAATATGCGCCACACTGTGAACCCACACCAAACAAGAATGACAAACACATTTCGGAAGGACATCCAATCTGTAACACAAGCGAAGTGAAGTGAAGTGGATTATATTTATTTAGCGCTTTTCGCTAGTGACTCAAAGCGCTTTACATAGTGAAACCCAATGTCTAAGTTACATTTTTAAAGCAGTGTGGGTGGCACTGGGAGCAGGTGGGCAAAGTGTCTTGCCCAAGGACACAACGGCAGTGACTAGGATGGCGGAACCGGGAATCGAACCCGCAACCCTCCAGTTGCTGACACGGCCGCTCTACCAACCAAGCTATACCGCCCCAACAACAAACACAACAGAAAAAATACCCAGAATCCCATTCATCCATAACTCTTCCAGGCTACATTAAACACCAAACCCCACCGCCCCAAACCCGCCCACCACAACCGGATTTTGTGGTAGCAGGTGTTTAATGCAGCCTGGAAGAGTTAGGGATGCATGGGATTCTGGGTATTTTTTCTGTTGTGTTACGGTGCGGATGTTCTCCCGGAATGTGTTTCAATCAATCAATCAATCAATGTTTATTTATATAGCCCCAAATCACAAATGTCTCAAAGGACTGCACAAATCATTACGACTACAACATCCTCGGAAGAACCCACAAAAGGGCAAGGAAAACTCACACCCACTGGGCAGGGAGAATTCACATCCAGTGGGACGCCAGTGACAATGCTGACTATGAGAAACCTTGGAGAGGACCTCACATGTGGGCAACCCCCCCCCCCCCTCTAGGGGACCGAAAGCAATGGATGTCGAGCGGGTCTAACATGATACTGTGAAAGTTCAATTCTTTGTCATTCTTGTTTGGTGTGGGCTCACAGTGTGGCTCATATTTGTAACAGTTTTAAAGTTGTTTAAACGGGCAGCCTCAGTGTGACCCGTATGGCTGTTGAACAAGTATGCCTTGCAGTCAATCGCGTGTGTCTGCAGATGCCACTTTCAACATGTGACGGGGGCTAGTAAGACGTGGCACATGTCGTAGAGGGCGCTAAAGGCAGTGCCTTCATAACACTCCCTTATTATTGTTATCTGGGCGAAAACCAGTAGACAAACGCGAGTATGGTTGCTCAGAAATACGGGAGTTTCTTGTCAAATTTGAGGGGGATTGGAAAGTGTGATGCATTCATTTAGAACCCGCAGGCCGCACTAACATTACATTTTCATATTAAGGTGCGGGCCGGGTGTCTGAGACCCTGATTTATATACATTGCCCAAAGCAATAACAAACTCTGTGTTATTTCATTTTAAACTTTTAAAGAGTTTAGTGGCTTCCGTTGTTTTCTTTATTTTGTGAAACGGGTCGAAATGGCTCTTTGAGTTGTAAAAGTTGCCGACCCCTGTTCTAAGGGGACGCAGCATCGACTGTCTATTGGTGCTGATGAGAAGCGGGGCCGCCATCTTGGAGTGGTGATCAGTACAATACATTTGTCAGGAGCAACAAACTGTCAGCACATTTAACTCATCTTACCTCACTGAATACCACTCATTTTCACCACCTTTTGTCTCATACCTGTAGCTATGATACAGGACACATGTTTTATTATTCATAGTTTGCTTAACGGTAAAAGAACATTATTATATGCTATAAGTGACCAGATCAAAACTGGGAATATAATCCCAGAGAAGGGTCAGCTATTTTGAAGTTGAAGAAACAATATGATGATGTTATATATACATGCTACATAAACAATGTATGAATACATTAAATATCTATATATCTTATAGACTGTATCTCTGTTGCTGCAGCTCTTTCAACAGTTTGCTCATTTGAGCAGGAAAACACTGAACACCATCTTTGTTTTCTACCTGTCAACTGTCACTTTAGCATCTTTGTTTTCTACCTGTCAACTGTCACTTTAGCATCTTTGTTTTCTACCTGTCAACTGTCACTTTAGCATCTTTGTTTTCTACCTGTCAACTGTCACTTTAGCATCTTTGTTTTCTACCTGTCAACCGTCACTTTAGCATCTCTGTTTTCTACCTGTCAACTGTCACTTTAGCATCGTTGTTTTCTACCTGTCAACTGTCACTTTAGCATCTTTGTTTTCGACCTGTCAACTGTCACTTTAGCATCTTTGTTTTCTACCCGTCAACTGTCAGTTTAGCATCTTTGTTTTCTACCTGTCAACTGTCACTTTAGCATCTTTGTTTTCTACCTGTCAATTGTCACTTTAGCATCTTTGTTTTCTACCTGTCAACCGTCAGTTTAGCATCTTTGTTTTCTACCTGTCAACCGTCAGTTTAGCATCTTTGTTTTCTACCTGTCAACCGTCAATTTAGCATCTTTGTTTTCTACCTGTCAACTGTCAGTTTAGCATCTTTGTTTTCTACCTGTCAGCTGTATGTTTAGCATCTTTGTTTTCTACCTGTCAACTGTCACTTTAGCATCTTTGTTTTTTTAACAGTCAACTGTATGTTTAGCATCTTTGTTTTCTACCTGTCAACTGTCACTTTAGCATCTTTGTTTTCTACCTGTCAACTGTCACTTTAGCATCTTTGTTTTCTACCTGTCAACTGTCACTTTAGCATCTTTGTTTTCTACCTGTCAACTGTCACTTTAGCATCTTTGTTTTTGACCTGTCAACTGTCACTTTAGCATCTTTGTTTTCGACCTGTCAACTGTCACTTTAGCATCTTTGTTTTCTACCTGTCAACTGTCACTTTAGCATCTTTGTTTTCTACCTGTTAACCGTCAGTTTAGCATCTTTGTTTTCTACCTGTCAACTGTCAGTTTAGCATTTTTGTTTTCTACCTGTCAACCGTCACTTTAGCATCTTCGTTTTGTACCTGTCAACTGTCACTTTAGCATCTTTGTTTTCTACCTGTCAACTGTCACTTTAGCATCTTTGTTTTCTACCTGTCAACTGTCACTTAAGCGTCTTTGTTTTCTACCCGTCAACTGTCAGTTTAGCGTCTTTGTTTTCTACCTGTCAACTGTCAGTTTAGCATCTTTGTTTTCTACCTGTCAACTGTCAGTTTAGCATCTTTGTTTTCTACCTGTCAACTGTCACTTTAGCATCTTTGTTTTCTACCCGTCAACTGTCACTTTAGCATCTTATTTTTCTACCTGTCAACTGTCACTTTAGCATCTTTGTTTTCTACCTGTCAACTGTCACTTTAGCATGTTTGTTTTCTAACTGTCAGTTTAGCGTCTTTGTTTTCTACCTGTCAACCGTCACTTTACCATCTTTGTTTTCTACCTGTCAACCGTCACTTTAGCATCTTTGTTTTCTACCTGTCAACTGTCACTTTAGCATCTTTGTTTTCTACCTGTCAACTGTCACTTTAGCATTTTTGTTTTCTACCTGTCAACTGTCACTTTAGCAACTTTGTTTTCTACCTGTCAATTGTCACTTTAGCATCTTTGTTTTCTACCTGTTAACCGTCAGTTTAGCATCTTTGTTTTCTACCTGTCAACTGTCAGTTTAGCATCTTTGTTTTCTACCTGTCAACTGTCAGTTTACCATCTTTGTTTTCCACCTGTCAACTGTCAGTTTAGCATCTTTTTTTTCTACCTGTCAACTGTCAGTTTAGCATATTTTTTCTACCTGTCAACTGTCAGTTTAGCATCTTTGTTTTCTACCTGTCAACTGTCACTTTAGCATCTTTGTTTTTCTACCTGTCAACTGTCACTTTAGCGCCTTTGTTTTCTACCTGTTAACCGTCAGTTTAGCATCTTTGTTTTCGACCTGTCAACTGTCACTTTAGCATCTTTGTTTTCTACCCGTCAACTGTCAGTTTAGCATCTTTGTTTTCTACCTGTCAACTGTCACTTTAGCATCTTTGTTTTCTACCTGTCAATTGTCACTTTAGCATCTTTGTTTTCTACCCGTCAACCGTCAGTTTAGCATCTTTGTTTTCTACCTGTCAACCGTCACTTTAGCATCTTTGTTTTGTACCTGTCAACTGTCACTTTAGCATCTTTGTTTTCCACCTGTCAACTGTCACTTTAGCATCTTTGTTTTCTACCTGTCAACTGTCACTTAAGCGTCTTTGTTTTCTACCCGTCAACTGTCAGTTTAGCGTCTTTGTTTTCTACCTGTCAACTGTCAGTTTAGCATCTTTGTTTTCTACCTGTCAACTGTCAGTTTAGCATCTTTGTTTTCTACCTGTCAACTTTCACTTTAGCATCTTTGTTTTCTACCCGTCAACTGTCACTTTAGCATCTTATTTTTCTACCCGTCAACTGTCACTTTTGCATCTTATTTTTCTACCTGTCAACTGTCACTTTAGCATCTTTGTTTTCTACCTGTCAACTGTCACTTTAGCATCTTTTTTTTTTAACTGTCAGTTTAGCGTCTTTGTTTTCTACCTGTCAACCGTCACTTTACCATCTTTGTTTTCTACCTGTCAACCGTCACTTTACCATCTTTGTTTTCTACCTGTCAACTGTCACTTTAGCATCTTTGTTTTGTACTTGTCAACTGTCACTTTAGCATCTTTGTTTTCTACGTGTCAACTGTCACTTTAGCAACTTTGTTTTCTACTTGTCAATTGTCACTTTAGCATCTTTGTTTTCTACCTGTTAACCGTCAGTTTAGCATCTTTGTTTTCTACCTTTCAACTGTCAGTTTAGCATCTTTGTTTTCTACCCGTCAACTGTCACTTTAGCATCTTATTTTTCTACCCGTCAACTGTCACTTTTGCATCTTATTTTTCTACCTGTCAACTGTCACTTTAGCATCTTTGTTTTCTACCTGTCAACTGTCAGTTTAGCATCTTTGTTTTCTACCTGTCAACTGTCACTTTAGCATCTTTGTTTTTCTACCTGTCAACTGTCACTTTAGCATCTTTGTTTTCTACCTGTCAACTGTCACTTTAGCATCTTTGTTTTCTACCTGTCAACTTTCAGTTTAGGCTGCTCGCCAGCTCCTCATCACCACTTCAAGATGGCGGCCCAATTTCTCGCATCACAACAGCCTACTTATGAGATGTCTTTGCTTAAAATCTTTTCATTTTCTCAAAACTCGACAGTGCGCCTTATATCCCGGTGCACCATGATTCTGTTTGTGTTTACCGACCTCCAAGCAATTTTATTTGGTACTTGCTGTAATGATAAGTGTGACCAGTCGATGGCAGTCACACATAAGAGATGCGTGTGGACTGCATAATGAAGGCAGTAAACAACACCAAATTTTACATGTCCCATTGAAAATAAAAAACATTACCACACGGCGCTCAAAAATCTGTTAAAATGTTTTAGTAGGACTTTGAAGCCGCACCACTTAATGGATTGTCGGCACATTACGGCTACCGTAGTCGGAGATACAAGTATTACTATGGTGTGTGTATAAGGACTGTAAAATGGTACCCATTAACTGGTGTTTTGTTTCAAAATATTATGCTAAAGCAACTTTTCTTACCTTCTGGTACCTGCTGATCTTTTTTTGGGATCTGCATAAGTCCTGGAAATGTAGTTGGTGGTTATGTGACACTCATCCTCCACTGTTGCCATTTCTAATATAAAGTAGTGTAAAGTTCTTACTTATTTCTGTCAGTAAACTCCCCATGAAAGCATTAAAACATACCGGTGTAGTGACTTTACATTATTCACCCAAGGAACTTTACTTATTAGAGAGTTCACATTTCGGGCATTGTTGTTGCACTAGTGAGCCACGGATGAGGAGATGTTGCTCCGTTATTGATTGAAGTAAAGTCTGAATGTCATTGAAACAGTTAGCGCCATCTTTTGACACTTCTTCCACTCCCGTCCTTGCACGCTACACCGCTGCAACAAAGATGACGGGGATGAAGACGCTTTCCAAATGGCGGCACGTAAATAAGACCCGCCCACAAAACGGCGCATCCTGAAGAGACTGTCAGAAAGTGACTTGAAGAAGATGTGTAAAACCTCATCTATGCAACATTCCGAGCAAAGAAGCACCATTACATGTCATGTAGACCAAGGAAGTGTTATACATTTAGAAAATAATCATAATAAAATGCGCCTTTAATGCGACTTTTGTATGAAAAAAGACTTGAATAGACCTGCTCATCTGGTCCAGTGTATTATTATTGTCCTTTGTATACACAGGCAGTGAATATTTGGGCCCAAAGCCATCCTCGTGTGCCAAAGGGGGTCATGTTTGGCAACCACCGAATTAGCTCGTTAGCATCTGCACTGCCGACCTGCTGAGGCGTGACTAGGGTCAGGCTCGAACCTCCATGACATCTATTTAACAGACAAGAAGCAAGGAATTAAGCAGAGACAGAATTCAATTAAGCTGTTCCACCACGCTCTGACAAAAGAGTTGCAGGCCTCCTCTTTTATTTGGACTTTCCCTGATTACAGGGGAGATGGGGTCGTAAAAATCTGTTGCACTCGGACACAAAACAGTTCCAAGAAAAGGTGCTTGGAGCTCGCGTCGGGTCCTGCTCCCTCTCCGCTTTGTAGATCTCGGGTCAAGACAAGATCTTCCAATAGATCAAAGAAACCGACACCTTCATGTCGCTTCCCATCGTACACAGTGGAGTTTTACAAGCCTTTTGCTTGGTAAGATCAAAGACAGCTTCTGTCTGTCCGCCGGGAACTGATGGGAACAGCAAGTTTTGTGATAACTGAGATAGAATTATTCTGTGCTTCTTCTAACATGTCTTCCTTCACCCCCTTTCTCTTCCTCTTCTTCCGAACAATGTTAGCCAACAACTACAACGGCGGCCACATTTGCTCCTACAACAGTAACCGGTGGGCTTTCCTGACTGGTCTTGCCTCTCCATGTCCATCAGTCAGTCCTGTCTGTCGCTTTGTCTGTCCAGCAGCACTTCTTTGTATCTCTCTGCTTATCTTTCCAAGTCCCGTGCCAGGAATAATGCTGACAAACTGTTTTTCAGCTGGTAAAAAAACGGGCCTTTACGGTCCTGTCCCCCACTGGACCCGGCTGTGGTTCCTGAGGAAGCCTTTACCAGAATCCACATGAAACTGTGTTTGGTCTTCTTTGCCTGTGGAGATGATGTGTTGTCCTGAATGTAATTCTCCTCGTTTATCCTCAATGGCAGTCATATTGCATGAATCCATGTCCCCCGTTGTGACTCTTCATCTGTGTCTTCAGCCGTCCACACTCCCGCTCCGGTCTCCGAGTAGACTTCTCATGAGCTTCCACGGCTTTTGTCTTCCAGGTAAGGACGAGGAGTTCCCCAAGAAGCCCTTAGGGCAGCTTCCCGAGCTGGCGCCAGCGGCCATGAACCACGTCGGCAACGGTCAGAGCCACGCCGAGCCAGCCGAGCCTCCGAAGCAGCCCAGTCCGGTACCGGAGCGCCGTCAGGATAGTCGCCCCCCCAGTCGGTTACGGCGGGACTCGCTGGAGAAGTCGATACGCCACCGCAAGGTTGACATGAGGGACGGTCGACTCGGGGGACTCGAAGTGGAGCCACACTCGGCACCAACCCCAGTCCAGCACTTGACCACCGTGGACCGAATGAAGACTCCGAGTCACGCCGTCGCCCACCTCAACTCCAACGCGGTCTCCGGTTCTCACAGAGACATCGCGCCTCGCTGGTTCAAGCCCTCCGAGACTAAGCTCGAAGCCGCCAAAGCAATGGCGGCCCGGCAGGTCCAGCTGAGCCGGGGCGCGTCTCCGGCGCCCTCCGGTCCCGACGACGGCCAACAGCCCTGCCGACGACCACACTCCAAGGACTTTGTTCCTGACGCCAACCGCGGGTCCAACGCCTCGCAGTACGACAATGTACCAGGACTGCCGGAGCAGGAGTTTCAAATCCTGGAGCTGGAGAGACCTCCGTCCAGGATGAGGACTCCTCGCAGCGAGACCCCCTACGGTGTACCGTCCTCTCAGCAGGGTGATCCACTTTACGGATCCAGTGTAGTAACATCTCAGATACCCTCCAACCCTGCTCACCAGCATCCGGTCGGGGTCTACCCCGGGTTCCCTGGAAACCAGAGCCACTACCACTCCCCTCCAGTGCAGCACTTCTCTGGCAGGGCGACGACTGAGGTCCCCATCTTTCACCCGGGCTACAAACACTACGCTCCACCCTCCCGACTCATTTCACCCCCCAACACGAGGACGGGGGAGCAGATGTACGCCACCACCAGGCGACCGCCCGGCAGCCGCTCTCCCGACAGGGCTCCGGTGAACTCTTTCGCCACCTACCGCAGGCATCCGCCGCCCAACAGCGCCCATAACCCTCGGAGAGCCCCCTTGCAGCTGGAGCCCCAAGGGAGCACCACCCCCATCTACCTGCAAAAGCTCACCTCCACCGCACAGGTCCACGTCCCCCTGGACTACAGCTTCCAGGGGCAAACAGGAAGCCAGTATCATCCTGAAGGTAAACCCCAACGGGGCCCCGCACAGTCCCCCGGCGCCGTGCCTCGCTCGCCCAGCTTCCAGGAGGCCCAAATGTCCCCGGTGGAGGCGTTCACCTTCCCCGACAGCGGCGCCGGCCCGCAGCACTACAGGACGCCTTTCCAGGAGCGCCGGCAACAGCTCCCCCAGCTGTTTGGAGGCGCGCACTACAGGCACGCACAGGAGGCGTTCGCCATGCAGGAGTCCATGCTGCTGTGATCCATGTCACTCACACTGTGCTTTTCTTCTACGCACTCCCTGGGCCACACCTTTCTTACCAAGCACTCCGCAGGGAATTACAAGGAGAAGAAGAGAAAAAAAAAAAGGCTGAATATTTTTGTTTTATTTTTGGATGTAAATCATTAACAGAGACTAAAGAGTATAAATCAGGGGTGCCCATTACGTCGATCGCGAGCTACCAGTCGACCGCGGGGGGGGTGTCAGTCGATCTCCAGCCAGGCTTTTTAAAAAAAATAGACCTAAAAATGAGTGATCATCAATCTTCACCAAGACGTCACTTAAATGACATTCACGGTACCGGAGGGTCTTGTGAGATGACGCTGGCTGCTGCAAGATCATTATTATGAAAATATGACCGAGAGGAAGGCGAGAAACACTTTTTATTTCAACAGACTCTCGCGCCGTACCTTCCGTCAAAACTCTAAAGGCCGACTGCACATTTCCTATCTTCACAATAAAAGCCCTGCTTCATGCTGCCTGCGCTAACTAAATACAGAGTCTCGGAAAACTGGCGTGCACAAGCGATCCCTCAGAAAGTTTCACTTGTGCACGCCAGCTTTCCGAGACTCTTATTTTGTTAGCGCAGGCAGCATGAAGCAGGGTTTTTATTGTGAAGATAGGAAATGTGCAGTCGGCCTTTAGAGTTTTGACGGAAGGTACGGCGCGAAAGTCTGTTGAAATAAAAAGTGTTTCTCGCCTTCCTCTCTGTCATTTTTTCATAATAATGAACTGGCAGCAGCCAGCGTCATCTCACAAGACCCTCGGGTGCCGTGAATGTCAATCAAGCAAGCTACGGAATTTTCCGCCAATGTTTTTCTTGTAAAGTGTATGGAAGCTGGATGAATTAGATGCCAAAAACCAACCACTTTCATGTGGTATTGTACAGAAAGGACAACTTTTTTTCTCCTCCATTTGAAAATGTGAGCGTTATCATCATTACTGTCTGATTCCAATCAATGCGAGTCATCAGAGTCAGGTAATACAGCAACTTATATTCTTGTCTTTGTGAAAGAAAGACATCTATATGTGTTACACATGCTTGTATTATCATTAAACACATTTAACTTGTTTACAAAAATGTCTCTTTCATAAATAAATAAATATAAATGATATATATAAATGAGGTAGATCCCCTCGAGTTGGTCAATTGGAAAGTAGCTCGCCTGCAGAAAAAGTGTGGGCACCCCTGGTCTAAAGAGATATCTTTTAGAGTCAGTGTTGTTGTTAATAGTAGCAGAGGGGGGAAACTGACAGGCCATCTTTATTTTTGTATCTTCCTCGGTGAACTTTTATTTCCGTGGGAAAAGATGCGAAAAGAGCAGCGACGATTGTGATTGACATTTTCAGGCTTGGAATTCTGGTTCAGTTTCGGCGATGTTTCTCATCGCCGACTTACTGAAGTGCAATCTTCTTGTTTTTTGGGGGGGTTTTTTACACACTGTAAGTACTGTATCAGGAGGTCCTTGTTTTTTATGTTCTGAGAGGCCAAGAACACCGATGGGATTCGTGAGGGCTAACACTGTTTTTACTTTGATCCTTGATGACATCTTTTAAAATGTTTTGAAGTGTTTGTTAGCAGTGGTTACATAGGCCGAGATGCACCGGTTGCAGTGAGTTTGCTTTCATTCATTACGTCTCAACACTGTCATGTGCGCACGCACACACACACACACACACACACACACACACACACACACATACACGCTACATAGCCACAAATGTGTCGGTACACATTTTAGCGTTAAATAAATCCATCACATCCCTTCTTATTTCTACGTTGCTGCATTCCTACAGTGCTCTCATACTGTAAAGCAGGGGTCAGCAACCTTTTTGAAAGCAAGAGCTACTTCTTGGCTACTGATTAATGCCAAGGGCTCCCAGTTTGATACACACTTCAATAAATTGCTAGAAATAGCCAATTTTCTCAATTTAACTCTGTTATTATTAATAATTAATGACATTTATCTTGGTGGAAACACTTATCCTCCTAATGATTTCTCACAATAAATATTTATAGAAACAGATAAATAAATATTTTTTTTAAAAAAAGGGTATTTTTGTCCGTCATTCCGTCGTACATTTTTTTTTCCTTCAACGGAAGGTTTTTTGTAGGGAATAAATGATGGAAAAAAACACTTATTTGAACGGTTTAAAAGAGGAGAAAACAGGGGAAAAAAATGAAAATTACATTTTGAAACCTTGTTTATCTTCAATTTCGACTCTATAAAATTCAAAATTCAACCGAAAAAAAGAAGGGAAAAACTAGCTAAATTTGAAAAAATGAAAAAAATAACTTACGGAAACATAATTAGTAATTTTTCCTGATTAAGATTAATTTTAGAATTTTGATGACATGTTTTAAATAGGTTAAAATCCAATCTGCATTTTGTTAGAATATATAACAAATTGGACCAAGCTATATTTCTAACAAAGACGAATCATTATTTCTTTTAGATTTTCCAGAACAAAAATGTTAAAAGAAATTCAAAAGACTTTGAAATAAGATTTAAATTTGATTCTACAGATTTGCCAGAAAATTTTTGGGGGGGAATTTTAATCATAACAAGTTTGAAGAAATATTTCACAAATATTCTTTGTTGAAAAAAACAGAAGCTAAAATTAAGAATTAAATAAAAATTTATTTATTGTTCTTTACAATAAAAAAAAAATCAATTTACTTAAACATTGATTTAAATTGTCAGGAAAGAAGAGTAAGGAATTTAAAAGGTAAATGTGTTTAAAAATCCTAAAAAACATTTTTAAGGTTGTATTTTTTGTTTAAAATTGTCTTTCTGAAAGTTATAAGAAGCAAAGTAAACAAATAAATGAATTTATTTAAACAAGTCTTTCAAATATTTTCTTGGATTTTCAAATTCTATTTGAGTTTTGTCTCTCTTAGAATTAAAAATGTCCAGCAAAGCGAGACCAGCTTGCTAGTAAATAAATACAATTTAAAAAAATAGAGGCAGCTCACTGGTAAGTGCTGCTATTTGAGCTATTTTTAGAACAGGCCAGCGGGCGACTCATCTGGTCCTTACGGGCGACCTGGTGCCCGCGTTGGTGACCCCTGCTGTACATGATATTCTCTAAATTGTCTTGTTTGATGACTAACTGCAGATCCTTTAGATATTTTGCTTATTAAGCTGAGATGGAGTGGAAAATAAATCTCTTTTTTGACCAACAATAAATGTGTCTTATGTATGTTTGTGGTCAAGATGTCAAAGTGCTTTACACTGAGGCCCACGCCACAGTTATGGACCGCTTCTAACGATGAATACTATTATTACACCATTTGTTTTAATGCATTTTATTACTAGATTATTTTAAAACTAAAATGCAAAAAAAAAATTGCAATAATTTCACTTCAAAATGTAGTGTCTGGAAAAACAGCACTACTGATTTTATGGTTAAAAAAAAAAAGGCAGTTCAGTTGCCAGAATTTTACTGTAAAGTGTGCATTTTTTTTTTTACTGTAAATAAAAAAAAACTAATTTTACAGTAAAGTTTTGGCACCTGAGCTGCCATTTTTTTTTTGTTTTTTTAACTGCACATCAACAAACAGGAAGGGGAAGCAGTGCACTGTCAACACCGTGTATGGTGCGGATGGTGTTCTGCTGACCTCAACTGCGGATGTTGTGGATAGGTGGAAGGAATACTTTGAAGACCTCCTCAATCCCACCAACACGTCTTCCTATGAGGAAGCAGTGCCTGGGGAATCTGTGGTGGACTCTCCTATTTCTGGGGCTGAGGTAGTTAAAAAGCTCCTCGGTGGCAAGGCCCCAGGGGTGGATGAGATCCGCCCAGAGTTCCTTAAGGCTCTGGATGCTGTGGGGCTGTCTTGGTTGACAAGACTCTGCAGCATCGCGTGGACATCGGGGGAAGTACCTCTGGATTGGCAGACCGGGGTGGTGGTCCCTCTCTTTAAGAAGGGGGACCGGAGGGTGTGTTCCAACTATCGTGGGATCACACTCCTCAGCCTTCCCGGTAAGGTTTATTCAGGTGTACTGGAGAGGAGGCTACGCCGGCTAGTCCAACCTCGGATTCAGGAGGAACAGTGTGGTTTTCGTCCTGGTCGTGGAACTGTGGACCCGCTCTATACTCTCGGCAGGGTTCTTGAGGGTGCATGGGAGTTTGCCCAACCAGTCTACATGTGCTTTGTGGACTTGGAGAAGGCATTCGACCGTGTCCCTCGGGAAGTCCTGTGGGGAGTGCTCAGAGAGTATGGGGTATCGGACTGTCTTATTGTGGTGGTCCGCTCCCTGTATGATCAGTGTCAGAGCTTGGTCCGCATTGCCGGCAGTAAGTCGAACACATTTCCAGTGAGGGTTGGACTCCGCCAAGGCTGTCCTTTGTCACCGATTCTGATCATAACTTTTATGGACAGAATTTCTAGGCGCAGTCAAGGCGTTGAGGGGTTCCGGTTTGGTGACCGCAGAATTAGGTCTCTGCTTTTGTGGTCCTGATGGCTTCATCTGACCGGGATCTTCAGCTCTCAGTGGATCGGTTTGCAGCCGAGTGTGAAGCGACCGGAATGAGAATCAGCACCTCCAAGTCCGAGTCCATGGTTCTCGCCCAGAAAAGGGTGGAGTGCCATCTCCGGGTTGGGGAGGAGACCCTGCCCCAAGTGGAGGAGTTCAAGTACCTAGGAGTCTTGTTCACGAGTGGGGGAAGAGTGGATGGTGAGATCGACAGGCGGATCGGTGCGGCGTCTTCAGTAATGCGGACGTTGTATCGATCCGTTGTGGTGAAGAAGGAGCTGAGCCGGAAGACAAAGCTCTCAATTTACCGGTCGATCTACGTTCCCATCCTCACCTATGGTCATGAGCTTTGGGTCATGACCGAAAGGATAAGATCACGGGTACAAGCGGCCCAAATGAGTTTGGGTCTCTCCCTTAGAGATAGGGTGAGAAGCTCTGCCATCCGGGAGGAACTCAAAGTAAAGCCGCTGCTCCTCCACATGGAGAGGAGCCAGATGAGGTGGTTCGGGCATCTGGTCAGGATGCCACCCGAACGCCTCCCTAGGGAGGTGTTGAGGGCACGTCCAACCGGTAGGAGGCCACGGGGAAGACCCAGGACACGTTGGGAAGACTATGTCTCCCGGCTAGCCTGGGAACGCCTCGGAATCCCCCGGGAAGAGCTAGACGAAGTGGCTGGGGAGAGGGAAGTCTGGGTTTCCCTGCTTAGGCTGTTGCCCCCGCGACCCGACCTCGGCTAAGCGGAAGATGATGGATGGATGGATGGATGGCCACCATAGTTTATTACAATGAAAAAAAGTTGAGTTTTTTTCCTCCAGATAAAAATGGTGTAAAACCGCAGTAAATTTCATCATTTCTTTTAATTCCTTTGAAAATGCGTACAGTACAGCTGACACTTTGTTTTTTGTTTCTTATACATGTCCATGTTCAGAAAGGAGCAGATGGAAGAATAATATTCTTATATTGATCTGTATCCTTTTTAACACCAACTATTTAGATGACTTAATAACTGTTCCCTGCGGCAACTCCAACATACTTTTTCCTTTTCCTTTAAGCAAATTTCACAATTTGAAAATGAAATCTATTGCTACTTTTTCATTGCACAATTTGATGGATAATTATGAGTATTTATTTCTATTTAAAAAAAACGGTTTGAATGTTTGATCATATATTTTGCATAATTGGACAATATTTAAGTTTGCATAATTTGCAATTACATGGAGTACATTTTATTTCTCCCTTCCAAAATAGAAAAAAAGAAGACATTTTAGTAAGAAAAGTTACAGTACTTTATTGATACATTATGTCCAGGCTTTCCGAATAAAATGAAGTGGTAGAAAAATGGATGGATAATTGTGGTAAAAAATGAGGAATACAGTCAACTAGTGGGTACATACTGCCACCTGGTGGAAAAATAATTTGATTAAAAATGATTTAAGTTGGCAAAATGAAGATAAAATAATAATAAAACTCTCAGGCTTGCCACTGACAGTTTGTTTGTGTTTTAGTTTCTCTTCTGTTTAGTATTTCCTGTCCTTAGTTCCTGTCTAGTGCTCTTATTTTGTCAGCTTCCTGTCCTGTTCCCTAAGTGTTGTGTTCCTCCTCAGCTGCGGCTGATGGAAGGAGACCAGGCGGAACTACCAAACATTTGGAGTGAATTTGGCGGCGGCGAGAGTATCTAAATCTGTTTTGGCGGTTGAGCATAAGCTGTTTTGTGACTGGATCGAGATGGAAGGGGATAGTGACGGGATGTATGAGGATAGTATGGAAATGGATAGGACTAGAGGGGAGAGAGGAAAGAAGGGGAGAGGAGGGAGTGAAGGAAAGGCGAGTACTAAAAGAGTGCATGAAGACGATGAAGAGGTTGATAAGAGGAAAAGGGTTATGATGGATGAATATAAGATAATTTATACATTTAAATCAAACCAAGATATGAATGACATTAGTTTGATGACTCTGGTTAAGGGATTAAAGAAGGACATTGGAGAGGTGGAGATAGCGAAGGTGCTCAGGGACGGACGGCTGTTGATTAAATGCAAAAATGGAGAGCAAAAGAACAAAGCAATGCGATTGCAAAAACTGTGCAACAAAATAATAAAGGAAAAAATCGAAGTGGGAGAACGGAAGGGGGCAAGAGGAGTCGTGACAGGAATCCCAAGAGGAGAAAATTTAGATGATCTGAAAAGAGAAATAAAAGGAGGAACTGTCACTACGATGAAAAGATTGATGGCATTTAGGAACGGTGAAAAGACTGAGAGCGAATCCGTGCTAGTGCAATTTGCAGAGGAGGTCCTACCAGAGAGAATCATGATTGGGTATCTAAGCTGCTATGTTAGAGCTTACGTGCCACCCCCAGTACGTTGTTTCAAGTGCCAACGCTATGGGCACATAGCTAGTGTGTGTAATGCTAAAATGAGATGTGGAAGGTGTGGAGGGGAGCATGAATATGGACAATGTGGAGAAAATGAACAGGTCAAGTGTTGTAATTGTGGCGGGAATCACACAGCAGCATATGGGGGCTGCATCATAAGAAAACAGGCAACAGAAGTACAGCAAATCAGAGTTGAACGAAATATTACTTATGCAGAGGCAGTTAAAATAAGAAATCAAGAAAGTGCAGAACAGGACAGAAGTGAAAATAGTTCAAGAAATAAAAAACAAGAGGCAGCAAATACAGGAATTTCCATGGATAAACTAGTTGTATTCCTGGCTTATGTAATAAATTGTACAGAACAGGCTAGAAACAAGACTGAGAAAATCAAAATAATTGTCAAAGCAGCAGCAAAGTTTTTAAATTTAAAAGAATTATCCTGGGAACAGGTGCAAGGTGAGCTACAGAGAGTAGACGAGACCGAGTCATGTTACCACAATCCAACGCCATGTTAATTGTTCAGTGGAATGCCAGAAGTCTGATAGCAAACGGACAGGAATTAAAGGGATATATTAATAATATGAAAAATAAACCACATATAATATGTATTCAAGAAACATGGCTGAAGCCAAAATTAAACTTTATAATAAAAGGATATATAACGATACGTAAAGATAGGAATGATGGGCAAGGAGGAGGATGTGCCATATTTATTAAAGAAGATATGCATTATTCAATATTAAAAGTAAAACAAGAACTAGAGATAGTAGGAGTAGAAGTATGGAATAATAAAGAAAGATACAAAGTACTAAACTTCTATAATCCATGCAAGAAATTAGAAATTCACCAACTAGAAACAATAATGGAGCACTGGAGTGGCAATATTATTTGGTGTGGTGACTTTAATGCACATAGCACAATGTGGGGTGAAAGGGATGACTGGAATGGGGATACATTGGAAGCACTTTTGGAGGAAAAAGAACTGGTGTGTGTGAATGATGGGTCGGGAACAAGGTTAGATGTCGTCACGGGTAAAGAAACAGCAATAGATTTAACACTAGTGTCACAAGGGTTAGCAGGAAAGGTGGAGTGGGAAGTAAATAAATACAGCACAATGGGAAGTGATCACTATCCAATCGTCATTCACATAAACATAAATCATAGGACAGAAAGCACTAGGATAGAAGGAAGATGGAAGTATAATCATGGTGACTGGGGGAAATTTAGGGAAATTACCGACATAACTTTAAAGGAAGTAGATATAAATCAAGATATTGAACAATTAAATACAGATATTACAAAGTGCATAATAGAAGCAGCCGAACAGAGCATACCAAGGAATAGTATAGGGAGAAGAAGGAAGATAGTGCCGTGGTGGACACAAGAGTGCACGGATGTAATACAAAAACGGAATAGAGCATTTAGAATATTGAGAAGAACACATAATTTCCAAGACATGATCCAGTATAAAAGGCATCAAGCTAGAGTAAGGTATGTTATTAAAAAAACCAGAAAACACCATTGGAGAACTTTTTGTGAAACACTAAATAGAACTACTCCTTTAAGCCAAGTGTGGGGAATGATCAAGAGAATGTCAGGGGTCAGAAAAGAACATAAAAATCATGTGATGAAAGATGGAATGCGGAGTGTGGTAGGAAATAAAGAAAAAGCAGAACTTTTAGCAAAAACCTTTGTTAAAGTGCACAGTAATGATAATTTGAAAAATGTAGAAAAACAAAAGAGAGAAGAAACAATTAGTGTAAATATTGAGGAAATGAAGGAAGACAACGATAATAGTTTTATCAACACTGTGGATATGACATTTTCTTTGGATGAAATGGTTCGAATTTTAAAAAAAGTTAAAAATACGACGGCAGGGAAAGACCTGGTGAGTTATCAAATGATCAAAAATTTAGGTAGCATCGGCAAAGAAGTGGTCTTGAAATTATATAATAGGATATATGAAGAAGGAAAATTACCAGATGAGTGGAAAACAGCTGTAATAATTCCAATATGCAAGCCAGGGAAAGATCCGGAAGAGGCAGGAAATTATAGGCCGATTGCATTGACCTCAAATTTGGGCAAAGTAATGGAAAAAATGATTAATGAAAGATTAATATATTATTTAGAGTCAAAAGAAATTATAAAAAACTACCAAAGTGGTTTTCGCAAAGCAAGAAGCACAAATGACCCAGCAGTGCAGCTGGAAGAGGAAATTAGAAAGGGACAAATAAATAAAGAAAGTATAATTGCGGTATTTTTTGACATAGAGAAAGCGTATGATATGTTGTGGAAACAGGGGTTGCTGATGAAACTAAATAGGATTGGGATTAGAGGAAGAATGTACAGATGGATAAAAGACTTTTTAACAAGTAGAACATTATTAGTAAAGATAGAAAATGAATATAGTAGAGAATACATAGTGGAAAATGGGACCCCACAAGGGAGTATAATAAGTCCAGTACTAATTTCCATCATGATAAATGAAGTTTTTAGTGAAGTGGAAGGGTTAGTGGAGGTGGCATTGTTTGCTGATGATGGAGTGATGTGGAAGAGAGGTAGAAATACAAATTATATAGAAAAGAAGATTCAAAAAGCGGTAAATAATGTTCAAGACTGGGGGACGGCTTGGGGTTTAAGATTCTCTGTTGGAAAGACAAAAGTCATACATTTTACGAAGAGGAAAATACAAAACAAGCTCCAAATAAAACTCTATGGAGAAAACATAGAAGAGGTACGAGTTTTTAAATATTTAGGAGTATGGTTTGATAAAAATATTAACTGGTCAACCCACATCAGCAAGATAATGGAGAAAAGTAAAAAGGTGTTAAATATAATGAGGGCTTTGAGGGGTAAAGATTGGGGGGCTGATAGGTTAACATTGAAAACAATATATATCACTTTAATTCGGTCTGTTATCGACTACGGGTGCATTATTTATCGATCTGCTTCAAAAACTCTACTTGAGAAAATAGACCGGATCCAGTCGCAGGCGTTAAGATTATGTTGTGGAGCTACTAAATCTACTCCAGTGGCAGCATTACAAGTAGAGATGAATGAAAAACCTTTGGACATGAGGAGAGATCAACTCTCAGCAGTTTATTGGGCAAACTTAAAAGGATCCAAGCAAGGACATCCAACCCGTCAAGTGCTAATAAATTGCCAAGAAAAAGGGAAGAAAAAAATGAATAGTTTTGGGTGGATAATAGGAGATATATGTAAAAAAACACAAATTGACAATATTAAAGTGAGCCCTACAGTACCAATTCCTGCAATACCACCGTGGATGTATGAAAACCCAAAGGTAGACATGCAGTTACTGAAGAATAGACATTTAAATAGTTACCAAATAGAACAACGGATTGAGGAAATGTTTTTTGATAATATTATGATATACACAGATGCATCAAAAACTATAAATAGTAAAGTAGGAGCTGCTGCAGTTATCCCACAGAGAAATATAGTGTTGAATAAAAGAATTAGTGATAAACTATCTGTTTTTACGGGGGAATTGGTAGCAATTTATATGGCAGTTAACTGGATAGAGGAAAACAAAGCTAGGAAAGTAGTCGTGTGCTCGGACTCCAGCAGTGCATTGACGAGCATAAAAAACATAACATCAGAAACAAGACTAGATATAGTTTATGAAATAGTTCAGGCAATCTACAGAATAAATAAAGCGGGAGGTGTGGTAACATTTCTCTGGGTTCCTGCTAATGTAGGAGTTGAGGGAAATGAGTTAGCTGATAGATACGCAAAACAAGCAACCACTAAAACAGAAGTAAACATGGAGATTAAGCACAGTAAAGAAGAAGTGAAGAGCATAATTAAGATAGAACACAATAAAAAGTGGCAGGATAATTGGAATAAGGAAACAAAAGGTAGAGAGTTTTACAAAGTCCAGAGGAAAGTAGGTGTAATGAGAGGAGGGGGTAGAAATAGGAAGGAAGAAGACATTATTACTAGAATGAGATTAGGCCATACATATCTAAATAGTTCACTAAAATTGATAGGCAGACATACTACAGGGCTGTGTGATTTTTGCCACCAGATAGAAAATGTTGACCATGTCTTAATACAATGTAGGAAATATAATAGAGAAAGAGAAATACTGGAAAATAAGTTAGCAAAAGAAAATATTAGGTTAGAAGTGGGAGATATATTAGGATTGCATTCAGAAAACATAGGATATAAAGCAATATACACATATTTAAAAAACACTGGGTTAAGTAAAAGAATATAGAGTAGGGATCCACCTCGGTCCACACTCCATTACAGTAGGTGGCGGTAATGCACACCAGAAGGTTGCTTGCCAACCGCCATAAAAACAAAAGAAGAAGAAGAAGAAGCTGCGGCTGATTGGCACCTGGCCACACCTCTTGCCAATCAGCCTGCTCCTATTTGTACCTGCTTTGTTTTGTGTCAGGGGCTTCGCGGTGGCAGAGGGGTTAGTGTGTCTGCCTCACAATACGAAGTTCCTGCAGTCCATGTTCTCCCCGTGAATGCGTGGGTTCCCTCCGGGTACTCCGGCTTCCTCCCACTTCCAAAGACATGCACCTGGGGATAGGTTGATTGGCAACACTAAATGGTCCCTAGTGTTTGAATGTGAGTGTGAATGTTGTCTGTCTATCTGTGTTGGCCCTGCGATGAGGTGGCGACTTGTCCAGGGTGTACCCCGCCTTCCGCCCGATTGTAGCTGAGATAGGCGCCAGCGCCCCCCATGACCCCAAAAGAGAATAAGCGGTGGGAAATGGATGGATGGATGTCTTGTGTCAGTTGCTGGATCATTGTATTGTCTTGTCGTTGCCACATGTCACTCTTGTCGCGCTACCTGTCTTGTCGTTTTGTTACAGCTACTACCTGTCGTGCTACATTTTGTCCTGGTCGTCGTAGCGGTAAGCTGTTTCGTTTAGCATTAGCCATTTCCAGTTTTTCTGTTTGTTTTCCACTAGCTTCCATGCTAAAGTTCCTTTTTGTTTTTCTAGCTCCCAGTGCTAGCTCCCTTAGTTTATTCCTCCCACGTGCATGCTTTTTTTTGTTTGTTCTTGTTCTATTATTTATATTAAATCATGTCTTCATATCCAATGCCTGCCTCCATCTCTGCATTTTGGGGTTCGACAACAACTAATAACTCTGACAAAAATGAGGTATACAAACCTTATTCCTACTTCCACATTCTGATTTATTCTGTATTTAAACTGCTATGCTCATATCAATTAGAAATGATGTGACTGCTCCTTAAAATGAATATTTAGAGGCTAATAATTCATTTAAGTGGTTTAATAACTCGAGTTATCTTCCTGATAAGGTAACTTTCCCACGGTCTTGAAAGCAGCGCAGGGTTTCGCGTGACTTCCGTAATCTCGCGAGATTTTAACAGCTGCCACGCGAACGTCGCTCGTTTAGCCGCGCAAAGAACCAAACATTACATTTATAAATAAAGGTTTATAAAATACAAAATAAATAACATTAAAAATAAAAAATAAGGCCATTTCCGACCCCCTGGCGCTGTTTTGTTCTGTTTTTGTACTGTTTCTCTACTTGTTTTGATTATTATTATTTATTTGCTTGTTTGTAAATATTGCATACTATAAAGAGGTTTATTTAAAAAAAAAAAAAAAAAAAAAAAGGAAGAAGAAACAAACGTTTTTGCTTATTGTCACATTTTGTCAACAATCTCGTGATTTGTGAGATTTCCACTAGGCCGAAATGGGGAAAGCCGACTTTTTCTTCTAATAAGCAAAATGAAAAGGTCTGCAAAAACTCAGGTGTTATTGTCAAATGTGTGGAAAAATGATTTAGACAAAATGAAGAAAAAATAAGAAAATTAAAAATTGAGGTATAGAAACCTTATTAAAGTTAAAGTTATTCCTGCTTCCACATTCTGTTTTTTATGTATTTATACACTTCTATGCTAATATCAATAAAAAAATGTGACTAACAGTAGCATTTTACTCCATAAAATGAATATTTAGAGGCTAATATTGAGATTTAAGTGGTTTAATAATTCGATTTGTTATCTTCCTGATAAAGGAAAGCAGCGCAGGGTTTCGCGTGACTTCCGTTATCTCGCGAGATTATAACACCTGTTTTGTGAGGATTTTTCACGAGGCCGAAATGGGGGGAAAAACGATTTTTTCTACTAATAAGCAAGCGGATGAAAATCAAAAGGTCTGCAGAAGCTGAGGTGGTCTTGTCAAAAGTGTTGTAAAATAATTTTTACACAATGAAGTAAAAATAAGCAATCGAGGTATACAAACTTTATTAAAGTTCAAGTTATTCCTGTTTCCACATTCAGATTTTTTTATGTATTAATACACTCCTTATTTAAACTATTTGTATGGACTCGCCTCTTAGTGATGTTAAATTCTTATATAAGCTGTTAAAATGTGTATGCCTTGAGGTCTTATTTTGAAGGCGCTAAGAGCGGAAATGGTGACACATTACGGTGGAGCGGAGTTTTGAGAACAAACAAAATAAAGTGGTCTTCGTGTAAAACTGGACCCTTCGTGTTTGTTATTTTGTGGTTCTCTACAGTATAGGTGACATGTATCAACCCTCGGTTACACTCTTATCAATATAAAATAAATTTAAGTGGTTTAAAAACTAGATTTGTTATCTTCATGATAAGGTAACTTTCCCATAGTCTTGAAAGCAGCGCAGTATCACGCGACTTGCGTTGTCTCGCGAGATTATAACACCTTATCCTGTGAGTATTTCCACCGGGCGGAAAATGGGGAAAGCCGACTTTTTCTCGCCCAAGGCGATAAGCAACCGGATCAAATCCAAAGGTCTGCAGAAGCTGCGGTGGTATTGTCAAATGTGTCAGAAACAATGCCGGGATGAGGTGAGTCGTGCATGCTAATTAGCATGCTAGCTACAATGCTAGTTAGCATGCTAGCTGTTGTTTTAGAACATTTTGCTGTCAAAAGTCTCTGACTTAAATATCTCATTTTTTTCCTGGCAGAATGGCTTTAAATGTCACTGCATGTCCGAGTCCCACCAGAGGCAGCTGCTGCTCGCCTCGGAGAACCCTCACAAGTTTATGGACTTCTTTTCCAAGTAAGTTTACAATGCTACTCTATGACAATCTTTCACATATTAAGGGCCTACTGAAATTAAATTTTCTTATTTAAACGGGGATAGCAGCTCCATTCTATGTGTCATACTTAATCATTTCGCAATATTGCCATATTTTTGCTGAAAGGATTTAGTAGAGAACATCCACGATAAAGTTCGCAACTTTTGGTCGCTAATTAAACAGCCTTGCCTGTACCGGAAGTAGCAGACGATGTGGGCGTGACGATTTCTGGATGTTGTTGATAAATGGCTTTCACTTTGCATAGTAGAGCTTTAACTGGCACTTACAGATGTAGCGACCAACTGTATTTAGTGACAGTGGTTTTCTGAAGTGTTCCTGAGCCCATGTGGTGATATCCTTTAGAGATTGATGTGGGTTTTTGATACAGTGCCGTCTGAGGGATGGAAGGTCACGGTCATTCAATGTTGGTTTCCGGCCATGCCGCTTACGTGGAGTGATTTCTCCAGATTCTCTAAACCTTTTGATGATATTATGGAGCGTAGATGCCGAAATCCCTAAATGTTTTGCAATTGCACTTTGAGAAAGGTTGTTTTTAAACTGTTTGACTATTTGCTCACGCAGTTGTGGACAAAGGGGTGTACCTCGCCCCATCCTTTCTTGTGAAAGACTAAGGAAGCTGTTTTTATACCCAATCATGGCACCCACCTGTTCCCAATTAGCCTGCACACCTGTGCGATGTTCCAAATAAGTGTTTGATGAGCACTCCTCAACTTTATCAGTATTTATTGCCACCTTTCCCAACTTCTTTGTCACGTGTGGCTGGCATCAAATTCTAAAGTTAATGATTATTTGCACACACAAAAAATGTTAATCAGTTTGAACATCAAATATGTTGTCTTTGTAGCATATTCAACTGAATATGGGTTGAAAAGGATTTGCAAATCTTTGTATTCTGTTTATATTTACATCTAACACAATTTCCCAACTTAAATGAAAACGGGGTTTGTATATCAGTTTGGAAAATGCAGGTTTTTTTTTTTGTTTTTGCAGAAAAGTCAACTCACAATTTAACTTTTGATAATGGGAATCCCTCACAAATTGATGTTTTTTCACGACAGTGAATTCAAAACTGGATTTCTCGAGCTGCTGCGGAGACGTTTCGGTGAGTTTGGCCAACACACATCCGAGTATTTCCGTGCACAGCAGCGACATCAGTCGTGTCTCGGCAATAACATTTGTGCAGGGACCAAGCGTGTGCACAACAACATTGTGTACAACGAGTATATCAGCGACCGCGAGCACATTCACATGAATGCCACGCGCTGGGAGACGCTCACTGTCTTCACCAAATGGCTGGGCAGGCAAGGTCGGTGTCACACGCTCCTTGAGTGGAGAAATGGAGGAATGTCACTAATGCTTTATGGCAGGTTTGTGTAAGGTGGACGAGACGCCAAAAGGCTGGTACATCGAGTACATCGACCGTGACCCGGAGACCATCCGTCGCCAGGAGGAGCTGGCGAAGAGGAAGAAGCACGAGTTGGACGACGTGGAGAGGAGCGCCAAGTTCATCGAGGACCAAGTCCGCCGAGGCCTCAGCACCAAGGAGGAGGAGGCGAGTCCCTGCAGGAACGCTGCAACGGCTGCTGCCGGAATGTCGCAACACTTACGTCTTTTTTTCTCCCCGCAGGAAGATCCAGTTTATACTGAGCTGCAGCGAGAGAACGAAGAGGAAAAAAGTGAGTTCTGTTGTCAAGTAGTGCCAGTAATACATCATGAGGTCGTGACTACGCTTCTGTGTTTCTTCTTCTTGCAGTTGCTTTCAATATGGCCCTTGGTGCATCATCAGCTGGGCCTTCAACATCAAGGTACGATGCAGGTGTTCTCCTCCCAGTGTTTTACATCATTCTCAGGGTTAGTGCATGCTAGGGCATTGGTCACAAACATATCCAGAGGTGGGTAGTAACGCGCTACTTGAGTAACTTTTGGGATAAATTGTACTTCTAAGAGTAGTTTTAATGCAACATACTTTTACTTAAGTATATTTATAGAGAACAAACGCTACTTTTACTCCGCTCCATTTATCTACATTCAGCTCGCTACTCACTACTGATTTTTATCGATCTGTTAATGCACGCTTTGTTTGTTTTTGTTTTGTCAGACAGACCTTCAAAGTAGGACCTATCACATGCCTGCCTTTCACCAATCAAATGCAGTCACTGGTGACGTTTGACTCTGTTTCACCAATCAAACAGAGCCAGGCGGTCACATGATTGACTGCACCCTTTTTTTAAAAATAAACTTTATTTCGAAATTTCAACATTTACAAACAGTTGACAATAATAATCAAAGTATGTACAAAGCAGTACAAAACAGCGGCAGGGGGTTGTAAATTCAAAGTAACCAAAATACAATGCAAAAAATATATATATATATATATAAAATAAACAAAGTGCAAAGCCATAGGCTCACTTCAATTTTGAACACAACATCATCGTTTTCACAGCTTTTTGCTTGTTAGAGGTAGAATGTTTTAATGTAGAGTTCTAAATCTTATTTAAAGGCACAAAAAACAGGTCGGGTATTGAGAAACTTACTTTATGAATATAAAACTTAGCCAATAGTATAATGAACTTGCAAAGGTAAAATTCATTTTCTAATTTTTTTTTCAATACAGTGTAAAACCAAATATCTATTATTGTTTTAGTTGCTTAAGAGATATTCCTGGCTCTGATTTTGTTCATTGCTATTTTTATGTTTTTGTGCATTACTTGTTGCCGTCATCATTAGAGGAACAGGTTACTCATCAGTTACTCAGTACTTGAGTAGTTTTTTCACAACATACTTTTTACTTTTACTCAAGTAAATATTTGGGTGACTACTCCTTACTTTTACTTGAGTAATACATCTCTAAAGTAACAGTACTCTTACTTGAGTACAATTTCTGGCTACTCTGCCCACCTCTGAACATATCTCATTAATCATGTATAGTTGCAGATGAATCAATTCATTTTGAGCGTGCATCCTTCTTTGCCTTAACGATGGATAATCACCTGAAAGGCATCAGGTGTGGCTGTACGGCCAGTAATTTGTGTCCAAATATTGGAGCCTTTTTTTTTAGGTTTAGTTAACATCCGTCCATCCATTTTCTACCGCTTATTCCCTTTGGGGTTGCGGGGGGTGCTGGTGCCTATCTCAGCTGCATTTGGGCGGAAGGCGGGGTACACCATGGACAAGTGGCCCCTCATCGCAGGGCCAACACAGATAGACAACAACAGTCACACTCACATTCACACACAAGGGACCATTTAGTGTTGCCAATCAACCTATTCCCAGGTGCATGTCTTTGGAGGTGGGAGGGGCCTATCCCCAGGTGAATGTCTTTGGAGGTGGGAGGAAGCCGGAGTACCCGGAGGGAACCCACTCAGTCACGGGGAGAACATGCAAACTCCACACAGAAAGATCCCGAACCCGGGATTGAACTCAGCACTACTCAGGACCTTTTTTATTGTGGACTTATTGGACTCTAATTAGAATAAGAACTAAGAATCATATTTGGATATAATGTACTTAGTCCATAAGTACACAAACGTGTACTTCATGTTTAGTGACACGCTCATTCTTATTTTTACACTTTTTTTTTTTCAAATTCCAATGTATGTTCTGTTATGTATCCTGACACCACCAAATGGCAGTGTAAGTGTCCACATAAGTGGCCATAAGACCCCAATTGAGTAGTGTACACAATTTTGAAAATAACAGCTAAAAGGTGCTGTCCACGCACGTGGCCACTAGGCCTAGGGGTGTCAAACTCAAATAGAGACTGGGCCAAAATTTAAAACTGAACAAAGCTACAGGCCAATGTTGAACAAATTAACATTTTGATAGGGACCCAAACAAGTTTTCCTTTTGAATATTTAACAAGCAAGGCTTATATAACTTCATAGTGACATGCAAAATCAAGTTCAAAGAACAATAATTCAAAAATATCAATGGCATGTCAAATAACATTTAAATAAAAATTGAATGCCTATTTTCTATTTGCAGCCTTCTGAGGTAAATATCATAATAAACTTTTTACACAGGCAAATAATACATTTGAAAATAAAATAACAATCATGAATGAATCAAACATTCAAGCCTTGAAGCAGCAAGAGAACGTGCATGAATAAAAACTTAATTATTGCTCAGTTTGCGACACTGATTTGCTTTAGACTTTCTTTAATTGTCATTCAAATTTGAACTTTACAGCACAGATAACAACGAAATTTCGTTCCATAAGCTCATGGTAGTGCAGGATAAAAAAAGCAATAAGGTGCATATATAATTAAAAAAAATATATATAAACATATATAAAATAAATAAATATATATGACTAAATAAATTACTGACACTAACACTTTAACATTAAGTATGGAACAAGCAACGCTTATATAACTCGATGATGCAAAATCAACTTTCAAAAAACAAACAAACCAAAAATCAATGGTATATTAAATAAAAATTAAATAAAAAATTGAATGCCTCTTTTCTATTTGCAGCCTTCTGAGGTAAATATTAACATTACCCTGGTGGGTGGGGTTTGGTGGTAGCGGGGGGGCGTGTATTGTAGCATCCCAGAAAAGTTAGTGCTGCAAGGGGTTCTGGGTATTTGTTCTGTTGTGTTTATATTGTGTTTCGGTGCGGATGTTCTCCCGAAATGTGTTTTTCCTTCTTGTTTGGTGTGGCTTCACAGTGTGGCGCATATTTGTAACAGTGTTAAAGTTGTTTATACGGCCACCCTCAGTGTGACGTGTATGGCTGTTGACCAAGTATGCATTGCATTCACTTGTGTGTGTATGTGTGTGTGTAAAAGGCATCCTTTTTGTATGGAGGAAAAGCGGACGTGACGACAGGTTGTAGAGGACGTTGAAGGCAGTGCCTTAAGGGCACGCCCCCAATAATGTTGCCCGGGTGGAAATCTGGAGGAATTCGGGAGAATGGTTTCTCCGGGAGATTTTTGGCAGGGGCACTGAAATTTGGGAGTCTCCCGGGAAAATTGGGAGGGTTGGCAAGTATGAGTATTAGTCGTGAATGCGGTGTATAAAACTGATGGGCCAGCTCTAATGTTAATTTGATATTGCCTCAAGGGCCAAATGAAATTACAAACCCCGTTCCCATATGAGTTGGGAAATTGTGTTAGATGTAAATATAAACAGAATACAATCATTTGCAAATCCTTTTCAACCCATATTCAGTTGAATATGCTACAAAGACAACATATTTGATGTTCAAACCGATAAACTTTTTTTTTTGTGCAAATAATCATTAACTTTAGAATTTGATGCCAGCAACACGTGACAAAGAAGTTGGGAAAGGTGGCAATAGATACTGATAAAGTTGAGGAATGCTCATCAAACACTTATTTGGAACATCCCACAGGTGTGCAGGCTAATTGGGAACAGGTGGGTGCCATGATTGGGTATAATAACAGCTTCCCAAAAAATGCTCAGTCTTTCACAAGAAAGGATGGGGCGAGGTACGCCCCTTTGTCCACAACTGCGGGAGCAAATAGTCAAACAGTTTAAGAACAACCTTTCTCAAAGTGCAATTGCAAGAAATTTAGGGATTTCAACATCTATGCTCCATTATATCATGAAAAGGTACAGAGAATCTGGAGAAATCACTCCACGTAAGCGGCATGGCCAGAAACCAACATTGAATGACCGTGACCTTCCATCCCTCAGACGGCACTGTATCAAAAACCCACATCAATCTCTAAAGGATATCACCACATGGCCTCAGGAACACTTCAGAAAACCACTGTCACTAAACACAGTTTGTTGCTACATCTGTAAGTGCAAGTTAAAGCTCTACTATGCAAAGCGAAAGCCATTTATCAACAACATCCAGAAACGCCGCCGGCTTCTCTGGGCCCGAGATCATCTAAGATGGACTGATGCAAAGTGGAAAAGTGTTCTGTGGTCTGACGAGTCCACATTTCAAATTGTTTTTGGAAATATTCAACATGGTGTCGTCCGGACCAAAGGGGAAGCGAACCATCAAGACTGTTATCGACGCAAAGTTCAAAAGCCAGCATCTGTGATGGTATGGGGGTGCATTAGTGCCCAAGGCATGGGTAACTTACACATCTGTGAAGGCACCATTAATGCTGAAAGGTACATACAGGTTTTGGAACAACATATAGTACCACTAAAGCCCCGTCTTTTTCATGCACGCCCCTGCTTATTTCAGCAAGACAATGCCAAGTCACATTCAGCACGTGTTACAACAGCGTGGCTTCGTAAAAAAAGAGTGCGGTTACTTTCCTGGCCCGCCTGCAGTCCAGACCTGTCTCCCATGGAAAATGTGTGGCGCATTATGAAGCGTAAAATAGGACAGCGGAGACCCCGGACTGTTGAACGACTGAAGCTCCACATAAAACAAGAATGGGAAAGAATTCCACTTTCAAAGCTTCAACAATTAGTTTCCTAAGTTCCCAAACGTTTATTGAGTGATGTAAAACACAGTGGTGAACATGCCCTTTCCCAACTACTTTGGCACATGCGGCAGCCATTTGCAAAAAAAGTTTATGAGTTTGAACATCAAATATCTTGTCTTTGTAGTGCATTCAACTGAATATGGGTTGAAAAGGATTTGCAAATCATTGTATTCTTTTTATATTTACATCTAACCCAATTTCCCAACTCATGGAAACGGGGTTTGTACACGGCAGGCTAAATTTGGCCCTAGGGCCAGAGTTTGCCACCCATGCTTTAGAGGTTTTAATTTATGTAATAAGCAAGTAATTTATTCAATATTCCAGATTGTTTATTGCCATACGAACAGTTACACAGACAGTTTGCCGTACAATGAAAATCTAACTTTACTGTGATTAATTTGGATTACCGGTAATCCAAATTCAATAGGGGTGAATATTCTTTTTTTTTTTTTTTTTTTAAATGAACACAGCAATTAACACACACACACACACACACACGTCTTTTCATCAATTTTTTAGTTCCCTCGCGGCCTCCAGCGCGCTGAAGAAGGCGTCCTCGTCAGTTAAGAGGAAAGACACGTCCTCCGCTTCCGAGTCGAGGGACAAAAAGAAGAAGTCTGCCTTGGAGCAGATCATCGAGGTAGAGTCTTGTCCGTTTCCGCGTGAAATGCGTGGCTGAGCCAGTGTTGTCGTTCAGAGTGAAGAGCGAATGAGGCAGAAGCAGCAGCCCGTCAGGACCGACAACTGGTTGCAGCCCAACATTGTTGTCAAGGTGGTCACCAAGAGGCTGGGAGAAAAGTATCACAAGAAGAAGGCCGTCGTCATGGTAACCGCGCCCGTCGGATGTTTTGTGCCCACATCAAGGTGCACCTTGTGACCGCTTTCCTGCTTCTGCTCCGCTGCAGGAAGTGCTGGAGAAATACACGGCGGTGGTGAAGATGGTGGACTCAGGAGACAAACTGAAGCTGGACCAGAACCACGTGGAAACCGTCATACCCGCACCAGGTATGACTGCGCACACATATGTAGACTCTTCATACTGTTAACAACAGTGACCGCCTGAAATTGTCCAACGTCCCTCAGGAAAACGTGTGATGATCCTAAACGGAAACCACCGAGACACCGAGGCGGTGTTGGAGGGCATCGAGGAGAAGAACTTCTGTGCTTCGCTCACGCTTGACTCTGTACGTGTCATTTTGTTCACATCTCTCAGGACACTAACATCCTCAAGTTGTAAATGGAATGTTAACTTTAAGTTCCCGCGATCTGTGCTTTGGACTTGGATATTTCCTCAAAAGGAGGAAATACCAGCAGCTTTGGCACACACGGAATGTGATAACTTTAAATGAATGACGCGTTTCAGGCCAGAAGTCAATCTCGTGCCAGCACGTCGTCTGCTGTTAATACTGCAAATAACTGACATTACCTATTGTGTAAAACCTGCCTCCTCCATGTCTTACAAGGATTTTTCTCCTGGCTATAACCGTATTTTTTTTTTTCCTTGTAAATGCACTTTATCGACGCTGAAGTTTCACTTTTAGCGTGTGCATTAAAAATATTAGAAGGGAAAACTGTGCTGTTCGCCACCATAAAGGTGATGGCACCCACACACCAGAGACCTCGTGTGCTGTATTGCAGCGGCCGGGGGAAATTTTTTTGCGGCATTAAAGCTGCAAATAGTCCCGATTTTTAACATTTGTATTGTTACACTCCATTAAACAATTACTCTAATCAGTTTAGTTGTTGTAGCCCTAATTGTCAAACAATAAATAGGGACTGAATGTCCCTTTGGGACAGAGGACCCTATTGAATTTCTAAGGTTTTATTATTATTCTTTATTATACCGCCGCCTCATTGAGCTGTGATTTGACCCACTTAACATGCTTCACAACTCACCAAATTTGACACACACATCAGGACTGGCGAAAATTGCGATCTAATCAAAAAAACAAAACTCAAAATTGCGCTCTAGCACCCCCTAGGAAGAAAATATCAATCAATCAATGTTTACTTATATAGCCCTAAATCACTAGTGTCTCAAAGGGCTGCACAAACCACTACGACATCCTCGGTAGGCCCACATAAGGGCAAGGAAAACTCACACCCAGTGGGACATTGGTGACAAAAAGTCGTTTGGTTTAAGCCAGGTTTCGCTGAGACCGATGACGTTAAGATTGTTGTCTCTGATGATATCATTAACTAACAACGTTTTGGGAGACAATGATCTTATGTTTAAAAAACCTATATTATAGGTAGTGGGCTGTTTTAGGGAATTTTTGATCAAATTATCCGTAGTAGCAATATTAATAATGTTGTGTTTATTATGCCCCGTGCATTTAGTATAATTACGACCATATCTAGGAATTGATACGACGGGAATTTTCCGATTGTTTGTTTGTTGCTTTGATAAACTGCACGCATCATAGTTAGCCACCTCAGTAGAACACATGTCCAACTCTGAAACACTCAAAGCAGAAAAAACTTGTTCTAATTTAACTGACTCCTTACCCAGACCAGTAGTCTCGCATCTTCCATTTAAATCCGGCTTCAGGATGGAGGGAAGTGGTGTTCTGTGGGGGATTAGCCTTCTGCTTTGTTTTTAGCCCCGCTCGGCATCCGCGTTTCCGATCACACCGCTGGCGACTGCTCCGTAGACGGCCCCCGCTGCTACTATACTCCCCTGCTTCACAGGCCGCTGGATGTAGCTGTCGAAGTATTCCCGTGCTAGTTAGCAGGTCTAGCAAGCACGCGTCTATCAGTCAAATACAGACAAAACTGTCTGTAACTTCCAGTAGGAACGTCTTAGAAACATGAAACAAAAACCACTACATAGGTCTGAGTCAAACCTATAAAATCAACAGGAAGTTTGCAATTCCCCTTTCAATACAAAAGTTGGCAAAAAAAAAATCGCTTTTTTTTAATATTATCTCCTCTGAGGCCATTTATCATTTCGGCTTCAGATAAGCAAGAGAAGAGAGATTGAACCCTTCTGATTAAAAGTTGATAAAATAGCTTTAATCACTGCTACGGTTTTGATTTTATCAATCTTCAAAGAACCGCTGCGCTGAAAGCCATTTGAAAGATGGCCGCCGTGCGCAGACACAGTGAGGGGGACGTTTTTTTTCTTTTTTTCCCGTACCGTCTGCTGCTGTTGCGCACGCACCAACATTCGTGGGGTAGGGGCTGTGATCGTCTATACCAAGATGGCGGCCAGGTGCCGTAGCTAAGCCGGTATGTTTTAAAGTTGTCAATTGCCTGCATATCATAGAAACAACCGTCCAACATTCGTTATTTTGGGTACTTACATATGGTGCCTGACTGTTGTGGCGTTTTAAGGCCATCTGCACTTTTTATGCTACGGTAAAGACAATGAATTGTCCGGTTTTGATTGTATTAGCCTTCAAAGAACCGCTGCGCTGAAAAACATTTCTAAGATGGCCGCCGTGCACTCACACAGAGAGCTAGATGTTTTTTTATGTTTTTTTTCCTAGCGCTCCCACTATGTAATCTTATAAATGGCATAAACGCGCCAGTGACACAATATTTGAATAATATTAACATTAGTTGTGCTTCGCCCTCGTGTGAAATATCTGTTGAGATGGCTGCCGGCTAGCTAACGTTTATTTGGGCTTGGGTCGCGGGGGCAGCAGCCAAAGCAGTCCCGTCCATCGCTGCTTGCAGCTTTAATTATGTTGTATTTTTATTTATTTCTAGAGTGTAATATTTTTTATTATTACAGTGGTTCTCAACCTTTTTTCAGTGATGTACACCCTGTGAACATTTTTTTTTTAAATTCAAGTACCCTCTAATCAGAGCAAAGCATTTTTGGTTGAAAAAAATAGATAAAGAAGTAAAATACAGCACTATGTCATCAGTTTCTTGTTTATTAAATTGTATAACAGTACAAAATATTGCTAATTTGTAGTGTTTTTTCTTGAACTATTTAGAAAAATAACTAAAAACTTGTTGAAAAATAAACAAGTGATTCAATTCTACACATAGAAGTAATCATTAACTTAAAGTGCCCTCTTTGGGGATTGTAGTAGAGATCCATCTGGATTCATCAACTTCATTCTAAACATTTCTTCACAAAAAATAAATCTTTAACATTAAATATTATGCAACATGTCCACCAAAAAATCTAGCTGTCAACACTGAATGTTGCATTGTTGCATTTTTTTTTACACTTTATGAACTTACATTCATTTTTTGTTGAAGTATTATTCAATAAATATATTTATAAAGGATTTTTGAATTGTTGCTATTTTTTGAATATTTAAAAAAAATCTAGTTAAAAAACTCCTCGGTGGCAAGGCCCCAGGGGTGGACGAGATCCGCCCGGAGTTCCTTAAGGCTCTGGATGCTATGGGGCTGTCTTGGTTGACAAGACTTTGCAGCATCGCGTGGACATCGGGGGCGGTACCTCTGGATTGGCAGACCGGGGTGGTGGTTCCTCTCTTTAAGAAGGGGGACCGGAGGGTGTGTTCCAACTATCGTGGGATCACACTCCTCAGCCTTCCCGGTAAGGTTTATTCAGGTGTACTGGAGAGGAGGCTACGCCGGCTAGTCCAACCTCGGATTCAGGAGGAACAGTGTGGTTTTCGTCCTGGTCGTGGAACTGTGGACCAGCTCTATACTCTCGGGAGGGTTCTTGAGGGTGCATGGAAGTTTGCCCAACCAGTCTACATGTGCTTTGTGGACTTGGAGAAGGCATTCGACCGTGTCCCTCGGGAAGTCCTGTGGGGAGTGCTCAGAGAGTATGGGGTATCGGACTGTCTTATTGTGGCGGTCCGCTCCCTGTATGATCAGTGTCAGAGCTTGGTCCGCATTGCCGGCAGTAAGTCGAACACATTTCCAGTGAGGGTTGGACTCCGCCAAGGCTGTCCTTTGTCACCGATTCTGTTCATAACTTTTATGGACAGAATTTCTAGGCGCAGTCAAGGCGTTGAGGGGTTCCGGTTTGTTGACCGCAGGATTAGGTCTCTGCTTTTTGCAGATGATGTGGTCCTGATGGCTTCATCTGACCGGGATCTTCAGCTCTCGCTGGATCGGTTCGCAGCCGAGTGTGAAGCGACCGGAATGAGAATCAGCACCTCCAAGTCCGAGTCCATGGTTCTCGCCCGGAAAAGGGTGGAATGCCATATCCGGGTTGGGGAGGAGACCCTGCCCCAAGTGGAGGAGTTCAAGTATCTAGGAGTCTTGTTCACGAGTGGGGGAAGAGTGGATCGTGAGATCGACAGGCAGAGCGGTGCGGCGTCTTCAGTAATGCGGACGTTGTACCGATCCGTTGTGGTGAAGAAGGAGCTGAGCCGGAAGGCAAAGCTCTCAATTTACCGGTCGATCTACGTTCCCATCGTCACCTATGATCATGAGCTTTGGGTCATGACCGAAAGGATAAGATCACGGGTACAAGCGGCCGAAATGAGTTTCCTCCGCCGGGTGGCGGGGCTCTCCCTTAGAGATAGGGTGAGAAGCTCTGCCATCCGGGAGGAACTCAAAGTAAAGCCGCTGCTCCTTGACATCGAGAGGAGCCAGATGAGGTGGTTCGGGCATCTGGTCAGGATGCCACCCGAACGCCTCCCTAGGGAGGTGTTTAGGGCACGTCCAACCGGTAGGAGGCCACGGGAAGACCCAGGACACGTTGGGAAGACTATGTCTCCCGGCTGGCCTGGGAACGCCTCGGGATCCCCCGGGAAGAGCTAGACGAAGTGGCTGGGGAGAGGGAAGTCTGGGTTTCCCTGCTTAGGCTGTTGCCCCCGCGACCCGACCTCGGATAAGCGGAAGATGATGGATGGATTAAAAACAATCTCACGTACCCCTTGGCATACCTTCAAGTACCCCAATTGAGAACCACTGTATTATTTTTTTGTAGTCATTTTCAAAACAAAAAAGTAATTAATCAATGTTATCCTTTTTTCTCAAAAAAAAATTGGGAAAAAATAACCGACTTGTTCAGCAGAATCGAAAATGGAATCGGAGTTTTAACAAATGTTATCAATTCCCATCCCGAGACATCAAAGCTTGGTGACACATTGTAAGAGTGAAGGACATCTTTTATTGCATGGTTTGCCACCTGGTGGACATCCCAAGCACCACCCCTCAGTGCAGTTTTTATTTCCAGTGCCCTTCACAACCTTACTGATTGCTGTTTGGCGGCTGCTGCTTTCTAAATCCAAGTTGTGTTGTCAACAGGGTCCACAGAAGGGTAAGCGAGTGGAGGTCGCCTACGAGGACTTCTCCAAGCTGGCATGAACCAACTTTCTTCTTCTTTTTTTCCATTGAAGGACTCTACTATGTCAGGGTTTTATCACTTTTTTATAGACATTTCCTCATTATGGAGCAAGCATTTTGTTGTTTAAATCACAATCAAATCAAACTTTACATTACTGATTTGTGATTTCTTTGAATTTTTGACGGATGAGTGAAAATGTCGAGGGAAAAAGTCCTTCATAGGTAGCTGTTGAGGTCAGGGACGATGTAGTGGCTGTAGTGGCCGTCGATGAAGCCCTTCCCGCTGTTGTGTACGAACCAGCAGTAGACGTTTGATCCCCGTCTCTTGTCCCGCCGGTAATCCTTTTGCCAGCCCCTGCCAAGAACAGCCAGCAGATAGCGCCATTGAGTGAAGAACTTGGCTTGTATAGCCACCCTGTCATAAGGAATAACTCACCTGGTGACCTGCAGCTGGTTGCCCTTCACCTCCATGGTGGCCTCCTTTTTCAGGGGGTCGGCGCCGTTATGGATGTCGTAAACGTTCACTTGAGGCTCATTGGAGAACTGACCTGAGGGACACCACACAAAACAATCTTGTGGTGTGCATGCTCCATGCAGTATGTCCAGTTAAACATCTACAATAAATGTTTATGTATTTGCAAATAATGTCCTGATGAGACTGAGCCAAATATTGTCACTAAACTATAGTGACTATATATTTCAAAGGCCTATTGAAATGAAATGTTCTTATTTAAACGGGGATAGCAGGTCCATTCTATGTGTCATAATTGATCATTTCGTGATATTGCCATATTTTTGCTGAAAGGATTTAGTAGAGAACATCCACGATAAAGTTCGCAACTTTGGTCGCTAATAAAAAAAGCCTTGCCTGTACCGGAAGTAGCAGACGATGTGCGCGTGACGTCACGGGTTGTAGAGCTCCTCACTTCTGAACATTGTTTATAATCATGGCCACCACCAGCGAGAGCGATTCGGGCCGAGAAAGCGACAATTTCCCCATTAATTTGAGCGAGGATGGAAAATTTGTGGATGAGGAAAGTGAGAGTAAAGGACTAGAAAAAAAAAACTAGATGGCAGAGCGATTCAGATGTTATTAGACACATTTACTAGGATAATTCTGGAAAATCCCTTATCTGCTTATTGTGTTACTAGTGTTTTAGTGAGATTATATTGTCGTGGCTGTACAACCTGAAAGTCGGAGGGGTGTGGCCACGGGTGTGGTGACCGCCAGTGTCTCCGAGGGAAGCCACGTTTCTCGACAAGGCGAAGGCAGCCAGTGGGGCCGGGTTGAGATTTTTTTTTTGTTTCCCCTCCTCCACGGTGGAAACATCCGACGGTCGGGGGCGGCCGTTGGGAGGAGGCAAGAGAGTCCGCAGCTGCCTCTATGACAGGTGCAGGAGGAACGACGCAAGCACTCCGCTCATGTCTACGGTAAGAGCCGACTTATTACCGCCATTTTCGCACCGAAACCTGCCGGTTGACATGTGGTTGGGAACCATGTTCGCTTGACCGCTCTGTTCCATAGTAAGGCTTCACCGTCATAGTTCGGGAATGTAAACAATGAAACACCGGCTGTGTTTGTGTCGCTAAAGGCGGCCGCAATACACCGCTTCCCACCTACAGCTTTCTTCTTTGACGTCTCCATTATTAATTGAACGAATTACGAAAGATTCAGCAACACAGATGTCCATAATACTGTGAAATTATGCGATGAAAAGAGACAACTTATAGCTGTGAACAGTGCTGGACCAAAATGTCCTCTACAATGCGTGACGTCACGCGCACGAATCATCATCATAACGCAACGTTTTAGCATGATACTTCCGTGCGAAATTTAAAATTGCAATTTAGTAAACTAAAGCGGCCGTATTGGCATGTGTTGCAATGTCAATATTTCATCATTGATATATAAACTATCAGTTTGCGTGAAAGCGACAATTTCCCCATTAATTTGAGCGAGGATGGAAAATTTGTGGATGAGGAAAGTGAGAGTGAAGGACTAGAAAAAAAAACTAGACGGCAGAGCGATTCAGATGTTATTAGACACATTTACTAGGATAATTCTGGAAAATCCAGATTGCGATCCAAACTATCAGATTGCGTGGTCGCTAGTAGTGGCTTTCAGTAGGCCTTTAACATCTTGTCACTATAGTGCCAATATGTTTAAACCGCTTGCTCCTAAAATCATCGCCATTACCAAAGCAGCTAAAAGAGGTTCATGTGCCGAAGAGATGTACCTATGAGTCCATGGACCAGAGGGGAGTAACGGTTGTCGTTGGGCAGGTAGAGGCCCAGGAAGTCCACGTTGACCGGGTGTTTCTTCCACACACGGTGCAGCAGAACCATCACCTGGATGCCGTTGTTGATGGTGATGGAGACGCTCGAGTCCTTCACGACAGAGATCCTCAACCTGGACAAAAAAAGCCAGACCTGACTTGACGATCCATCCGTCAGGGCCGCAGGGACTTACCCATCCTGTACGATGTCGGCCGTGGCGCCCCAGGTGAAGGTGTAGTTGTTCCTCCCGTCGGTTAAGGCTATGGCATCTGTGCTCACAGTAATGCTGACGCCATCAGGCTGGTAGTAGACGGAGATGACGCCAAAGTAGGTGCTTCGTTTGCCTTTGTGTACCTTTTTGCCGCTGATTAACTGACCATTCACTGCCACACCTGTCGGGAGGGTCACACTCAGACTTTCACAATAAGAGCAGCAGCCAGAGAGGTGTATGTTACCTGTGCCTTTGTCAGTCACTAGGTTGAGGATGTGTCCAGGTTGGGAGTCAATGTTGAAGCATACGTCCATGTTGCTTCGGGGCAGGTGCACTATGAAGTGTGGATCGTTGTCCACTGAGAAATACAAAAACATGTTTAACTCTTGTTCAAAAGTCTATTCCCAACATTTTTTATCTGTGCAGTACCTAAGTTGACCTGCTTTGGCAGCGTCCATTCCTCTGGTCCTTTCTCGACTGGGCTGGGCGGGGCCGGCGTGGTCATCTGGACCCAGGGGGGAGGTTGGTAGACGAGGCGCACTGGAGCCAAACCGGGGTTTTTGATACCTCCTCCCATCATTCCTCCTGCACACATTTACACTTGGTGAACATTTACTTGAAAAGTGCCTCTGTTTAGAATGTATACAATCCGCATCGGGAATGACACCATAGTTCCTTCAACACTATGTAAAGGAAACACTTTTGCAGCAAAATGGCAAAAAGACGCTGGGTATTTTTCCGGTATATACAAAATAAGATAGTAAAGAGAGAAGTCCGGCCCCCAGGTCTTTGGCCTTTTTTTGAGAAATGTGCTCCCCTTATCAATTTAGTTGTATAGCCCTGCTTTACACTTGCAGGTACCTGAGCAGCATCCGTGCTTGGGGTCCTTGGGAGAGTCGGCCAGCAGCCTCTCACTGGTGTCCTCGCTCTCCACCAGCAAGGCGGTGAGAGGCGTGACAAACTGATGCTCCATAGCCAATGCCAGGATCCGCTGTGTGATCTTCCTCTTTTTGGAAGCCGTTGGTGCCAAAGACCTAAAAAAGTGGAGGGGGGAAAAAAAGGTAGCGTTGTTCTCCGCTTGTGTCCCCGAAAATAGTCTCACGTATTATTATTTGGTCCCAAATGACGCTGCCTTTGAGGCTCACCTCTCACCCATCATCTGCTTGATGGTGACGTAGGCCCACAGCTGCCTGGCGAAGCCTGTGAACGAGTGCTGCTGCTTGGCCAGCTCCTCGTCCAGTTTGGAAGTGTCCGACTCTGTCTCCAGAGTGATGTCCAGCAGGGCCTGCAGGGTAAGATTAAATGGTTAAAAAGAGGCTTAACGCTCGCCTCGGTGTATGTGTGTGTGTCGCCCACAGCCGATGCGGTGGTAAAGCTGGTTAGCGTGTCGCTCTCGGAGGGCAACACCTTGCCAGCAACCACCAGCTCAGAGCCCCCAAAGTATTTGTCGAACTGGTTCTGTGTGACGTCAGAAACCGAGTCCTCTGGGAACTGGACAGTGATCTTGCGCAGGAGAGGGTTGGCCACCTGGCTGTAGAACGTCTGCAGTTGGTAAGAGAACACGTGAAATTAGTTGAAAACTGCCCAGTCGTTGATGACTACAACCTATTTCTCTGCTGGATATTGTTATTCAAACGTTAAAGGAAGGCGGCCAACCCGTAGCTGTTCGGCAGCGTCGTGGTTAGCAAAGATGCGCTGTGCATTGCCACGGTTCTCCATGGCGATGCGCTCCAGGAAGTCGTAATCCACATCGAAGCCAATACCCAAAGAGAAGAGCGAGAAGTCCTCCCTCATGGCTTTCTTTACATTCTTCTGAATGTTGCTGAGCTTTATCTCCCCTGCAAAACCGTTGTCGTCCTGACGAGTTGCTTAAAGGACAAGCTTTGATCAAGCATGTTAGACTTACCCACAGTCGGGTCCCCATCAGACACCAGGATGATCATGGAGACAGAGCGAGGGTCGATGAGCCCCTGATTGGACGCTCTCACCAGGATCTGCACCGCTTTCATCAGTGCTTCATTAATGTTGGTTCCTGGGGTCGAAGATAAGTTTTGAACAACCGGCTTTCTATCCCAGTCCATACTCTTGTATGAGTACCTCCAACAGGTTTGATGTTTTGGATGTACTTCTTGGCATCTTCGATGTGTATGGAGGATCCAGGGAGCATGTCTTCACTCCAGCAGCGCACGTTGTGGTTGAAGTCAATAATGCTGAACTGGTCGTCGATGGTGAGGCCGTCCAAGATGGCCTTCATGGCCTCCACCGTCTAAAAGAGAGAAGCTCAAAAAGGTAGTGCTATTCTGCAGAACCACCACACAGTGGCACCGGTTCATCACTTACTTGCTTCATCTTGACGCCCCACATAGACCCGCTCACATCAATTACAAACATGATGTTTTTAGGGAGCGGTGGCAGGTTGGACGGGGCGAAGAAATGGACAAAGTGGCCGTCCGAGACCTGGTGAGACCCTTTGATCAGTCTTGTTTTTTTTTTTTAAACGCTGTGTCAAAACCAGTGAGCGTCTGTTTGTTACCTGCAGCTCACCAGCATTCCTATCCCGGCTCACGTCATATTTGACAGTAAAGACGCCGTCTATGGCGCTGTCGTTGCAGGTGTCGCACTTCCTTTGCTGCTGCAAGGTGGGTTTGAAGACCACGTGAGCCTGGGGCGGACGGCAAGCAACGGTTACGAGGTGTCCAAATTTTCCTGAGTGCAAAAGTATTACCTTCTCAGGGGACTGATTAACTTTAACCAGGTTTGTAAAATCTTCGCCGAAAGTGTTTGTTGTTTTCAACTTGGAGATTCCCTTTGGCTCATAGATGTAGACATCTGCCTGAAGACAAAACTCAGGGTTGTTAGCTGGAGGACGTTGCTTTTATACACTAAAAATAGTCACCTGGAACTGAGGGACCAATCTGCCAGGCTGCAGGTGCAGCGAGTGCTCATAGAAGCCCAACTTCCTCTGCATCATCTCTTGGTAGTGCAGCTCAAACTCGATGTTGCTACCAGGGGGGACGTGCACCTCTGTCTTAAAGGTCTCCATGTCCTGAGAGTTGGCCCTGTTGTGCCCAAACATTCTTAGTCTCCTCTGTTGTACGTATGCGTTCAATCTGAGAGGAACCTGGCAGACTACCTGACAATGCCGGCGGCCTTGCCTCTGGCTCGGGCTTGAGCATAAAGGTTCCTGGCCACCGTCTTCTCCTTAACGGAGCCTATAAATGTGATGCCGTTGACGTTCCTGCAGCACAAAAACATGACAGTTGTCAACAACCATGTGTTTTAAAGGGAGACTGGTCTCTAAGGTGCAGCGTGGCCTCACATTGTAAAGTTGGTGATGAAGGCCCTCTTGGGGATCTGCACGTTGAAGCCAATGGTTTGGGCCTTAGAGCCAGAGTTGACCACCGAACTTCGGACAGTGGTGTGAGCGAATCGCGACGTGATTCGGCTCTCCACTTTGTAACTCTTGACGGTGATGTCATCTCCTCGGATGGCCTGAGCAGGAAGTGACTGATTAAGAAGTCAGGAGTAAAATTCTGCTTTGAGTATTTACATGGTTAAAAACTGTCCAAATTGGGCTTCAGATTCAATAAACCCTTTAAGGTTTAGGGCAGGGGTGCCCATTACGTCGATCGCGAGCTACCAGTCGACCGCGGGGGGGTGTGTCAGTCGATCTCCAGCCAGGCTTTTAAAAAAAATAGACCTAAAAATGAGTGATCATCAATCTTCACCAAGACGTCACTTAAATGACATTCACGGTACCGGAGGGTCTTGTGAGATGACGCTGGCTGCTGCAAGATCATTATTATGAAAATATGACCGAGAGGAAGGCGAGAAACACTTTTTATTTCAACAGACTCTCGCGCCGTACCTTCCGTCAAAACTCTAAAGGCCGACTGCACATTTCCTATCTTCACAATAAAAGCCCTGCTTCATGCTGCCTGCGCTAACTAAATACAGAGTCTCGGAAAACTGGCGTGCACAAGCGATCCCTCAGAAAGCTGGCGTTCACATCACTTGTGCACGCCAGCTTTCCGAGACTCTTATTTTGTTAGCGCAGGCAGCATGAAGCAGGGCTTTTATTGTGAAGATAGGAAATGTGCAGTCGGCCTTTAGAGTTTTGACGGAAGGGACGGCGCGAAAGTCTGTTGAAATAAAAAGTGTTTCTCGCCTTCCTCTCTGTCATTTTTTCATAATAATGAACTGGCAGCAGCCAGCGTCATCTCACAAGACCCTCGGGTGCCGTGAATGTCAATCAAGCAAGCTACGGAATTTGCCGCCAATGTTTTTCTTGTAAAGTGTATGGAAGCTGGATGAATTAGCTGCCAAAAACCAACCACTTTCATGTGGTATTGTACAGAAAGGACCACTTTTTTTCTCCTCCATTTGAAAATGTGGGCGTTATCATCATTACTGTCTGATTCCAATCAATGCAAGTCATCAGAATCAGGTAATACACCAACCTATATTCTTGTCTTTGTGAAAGAAAGACATCTATATGTGTTACACATGCTTGTATTATCATTAAACACATTTAACTTGTTTACAAAAATGTCTCTTTCATAAATAAATAAATAAATATAAATGAGGTAGATCCCCTCGAGTTGGTCAATTGAAAAGTAGCTCGCCTGCAGAAAAAGTGTGGGCACCCCTGGTTTAGGGTTTGGATTACTCTGTTTCTGCTGGCCTCTGAGCATTTAGCCACCCATTAATGGTCTGGACCTAGAACGTGGTGCTTGTACAAGAACCGGGTCAATAGCCTGTCAGTCAGGGAAATCTCTCCAAAAAACAACTTATTGATTTAGTTAGATAAGGTTGAACTCTGTCACAGTGGAGACAGCTTAAAACAACAAGTAGAGGGTCATACCTCAAAGTCTTCCTGCTCTTCACTGGTCAATATCGCTCTCTGAAAACACACACATTAGTCATTAGGGACATGCAAATGTCTTTGTTTTTCATCAATGCACTTACTACCGACTGTAATCGGGTTCTATCAGACACAGTCTACAAAGTTAATTGACCCTTCTGGGTGGACTTTTAGTTCCAAACATTAAATAGGACTACAAATGTTGGGAGACTGAGACAAAGCTTGTTAGCTAACAAGGTGATCCATACGACAACACTTAAAAGGCCAAAGAAAAGCTCCCACCTTGTGTCTGTCATGATGATTCTGGATATCTGGCTAATGAAAGAAAGCAGTGACAATGCTCATTAAAAAAACGACGGTAGACAAATCGTTCGAGATGTTTAACGCGTGATTAATATGATGAACATTCTTGAAGCTGACTCACCGTGTCGTCCTCCCATTCCCCATCTATTACAAACTCAAAGCAGCGGCTCAGTTGAAGGCCTAGAAGACCGACTAGAAGGAAAAGGAGAAGCCTGGTCCTCATGGTTTATGTTCGTCCTACAACCAAACGTACTGTGCTACTTTGGGGGGAAATACAGCAGGACTGGTAACTGCGGGCTAGAAATCTACGCAAGACTCCCGGGTCAATATTTGCCATGTCCCCCAGAGATGAAGCAAACTTTGAAGCTTGACCTGCACGTTGAGTAAATACCGTTGTACAGCCCGCTCAAAGTTTGTCTTTCTAAGAGGTGGAACATGACTTTATGACACGCTGTCTGATTGACGCTAACTTCATGAGAAACAGAAGGCAGGGCTTCTTTTTATAGCACATTTAAGCTTCCTTTTGTGTAAATTGAAGCATGGGCAAAATTGGAATTGACCAGGGCTGCCAACAAGCTGTAATGTTGTGTGATGTCCACAAGAGAGCGCCAATGATGCTTAACAATGCTGGTGATTGCTCATTGATGGGTGCATTACTGTACTCAAAACCAGAACCATTTCATTGTATCTGGGCCCATATTGAGCACTTCTTCAGACAAGTAGCTCAGGCTTTGAGTCTTTGCTTGTAGTTCTCAAGTGTCTCATCTGTGGAGACCTTTTTGAATTGATCTGGCAGTTCATTCTTAAAGGAACTGATGACTGAAATGTTTATTTTTGTATATCTTTTGCTCCTGAAAATGAATCTGACAATAATTTTCCATAATATAAGTCTAGTTTTGGAGTAATCAATAAATGCTCAGAATCGTGTATGAAGAGAGTATGGCGAACTCTGCTTCAAACCATCTCCTAAATTGAATTATAGGTCAGGTGACTACAGGGCGCCATGTTTGGAGCTAGGTGTACACTGCACCTCCTCAGTCTAAATTTTCTCTCCTATTGAAGAGGTTATTTTGCGGTGTAAACATGCATATTTGTACACAGTTGACATACTGCTTGTATTTATTATTATGTTTTATTGATTTTTGCTATTGCAAACTGACTATCAATTAATTATGGATTGTACATGGCAAAAAATAAGTGCAAAAAAATTACATAAAACATATATATATACATATATATATATATATATATATATAATATTATTTAACATTTTTATTTTTTTTTAGCACCACCTGCGACCCCAAAAGGGACAAGCGGTAATAAATGGATGGATTATTAGGGTCCTTGGCCCATGGCAAAGGACTCCACAGGACCCTATTGAAACTGCTGTGTTTTATTATTATTCCGCACCTATGCGCTGTAATTTGACCCCCTTAACATGCTTCAAAACTCACCAAATTTGACACACACGTCGGTATAGCAAACCTTCCCAACATATTAAGCAACCAATCCCCCAAAATGAAAATTGCGCTCTAGCGCCCCCTAGGAAAAAAATACAGAAAAAACTGCATGTAACTTCTGTTAGGAATGTCATAGCGACATGAAACAAAAACTCCTATGTCGGTCGGACTTAGACCCAATTTTCATACACTCACTTCTTTCAGAAAAATCTACAAGAAGTTGGCAAAAACCCCTTCAAAATAAAATGTTCGCAAAAAATGCAATTTTTGCCTCTTTGCGCTGTAATTTGACCCCTTTAAAATGCTTCAAAAGTCACCAAACTTGGCGCGCACATAAGGACTGGCGAATATTGCGATCTAATGAAAAAACCAAACCCCAAAACTCAAAATTGCGCTATAGCGCTATTTTTGAATAAAACACTGATAAAACTGCTCCTATGAAGAAAACACAGACAAAACTGCTTGTAACTTCCGGTAAGAATGTCGGAGAGACATGAAACAAAAACATGTATGTAGGTCTCGCTTAGACCTACATTTCATAGATTGACAACCCCCAACAAAAATCAACAGGAAGTTTGCAATCCCCCCTTCAAAACAAAAGTTTTGTAAAAAACGGTCACCTTTCTTCAAACATTATCTCCTCTGAGTGCGTCTGTTGTTTTGGCTTCAAACTGGCACAGGAAAGAGATTGAACCCTTCTGATTAAAAGTATAGAACAGAGTTTTGATAAGTTCTCAGGTTTTGATTTTACGCGCCTTCAAAGAACCCCTGTGCAAAGTCTCCTTAAAAATGTCATTTTTGCCTCTTTGAGCTGTTATTTGACCCCCTTAAAATGCTTCCAAACTCACCAAACTTGACACACACATCAGGTCTGGCAAAAATTGCGATCTGATGAAAAAACCTAACCTCAAAACTCAAAATTGCGCTCTACCGCCCCCCTAGGAATACAACACGGACAAACTGCTCCTAGGAAGAAAACACAGACAAAACTGCTTGTAACTTCCGGTAGGAATGTCAAAGAGACATGAAACAAAAAACACTATGTAGGTCTCACTTAGACCTACATTTTAATAACTAACATACTTTAGCAAAAATCAACAGGAAGTTTGATATTTTCACTTCGATACAACAACTGCATTACTTTCACAATGCATTAGATTCTCAAAATAGTGGCTCCAAGGCGTCTTCTAACGCTTATCCGGCCGTGGGTCTCGGGGGCAGCAGCCAAAGGCGGACCCGACCAACGCTGCTTGCAGCTTTAATTATATTTGTAATCTGTGTGTGTGTGTGTGTGTGTGTGTGGCGTCTGAGTAAAGATGTGCGAATGGGTTTTCAGATAAATCGGATGAAAATATACATTTTACTAAAGACTTTGTGTTGTTCAGTGAACACAATGGAAAATCACGGAAATTGTGTTAAAAATATTATTAGTGTTGGAATTGAACAAAATGTTTTCTTTTAAAAAAATATGTGTTTTTAACCATGTACCCATACACACACGTGTGTGTATATATATATATATATATATATATATATATATATATATATATATATATATATATATATATATATATATATATATATATATATATATATATATATACATATATATATAAATATATGTATATGTATATGTGTGTATATATATATATATATGTATGTGTATATATATATATATGTATGTGTATATGTGTGTATGTATGTATATATATATACACATAAATATGTGTATATATATGTATATGTCTATATACATATATATTCAGTGTTGTCAGCCAGATTTTTTTTGTGGACATCCATCGATCCATCCATCTTCTTCCGCTTATCCGAGGTCGGGTCGCGAGGGCAGCAGCCTAAGCAGGGAAGCCCAGACTTCCCTCTCCCCAGCCACTTCGTCTAGCTCTTCCCGGGGGATCCCGAGGCGTTCCCAGGCCAGCCGGGAGACATAGTCTTCCCAACGTATCCTGGGTCTTCCCCGTGGCCTCCTACCGGTTGGACGTGCCCTAAACACCTCCCTCGGGAGGCGTTCGGGTGGCATCCTGACCAGCTGCCCGAACCACCTCATCTGGCTCCTCTCCATGTGAAGGAGCAGCAGCTTTACTTTGAGTTCCTCCCCGATGGCAGAGCTTCTCACCCTATCTCTAAGGGAGAGACCCAAACTCATTTGGGCCGCTTGTACCCGTGATCTTATCCTTTCGGTCATGACCCAAAGTTCATGACCATAGGTAAGGATGGGAACGTAGATCGACCGGTAAATTGAGAGCTTTGCCTTCAGGCTCAGCTCCTTCTTCACCACAACGGATCGGTACAACGTCCGCATTACTGAAGACGCCGCACCGGTCCGCCTGTCGATCTCACGATCCACTCTTCCCTCACTCGTGAACAAGACTCCTAGGTACTTGAACTCCTCCACTTGGGGCAGGGTCTCCTCCCCAACCCGGAGATGGCACTCCCCCCTTTTCCGGGCGAGAACCATGGACTCGGATTCGGAGGTGCTGATTCTCATTCCAGCCGCTTCACACTCTGCTGCGAACCGATCCAGTGAGAGCTGAAGATCCGGGCCAGATGAAGCCAACAGGACCACATCGTCTGCAAAAAGCAGAAACCTAATCCTGCGGCCACCAATCCGGAACCCCTCAATGCCTTGACTGCGCCTAGAAATTCTGTCCATAAAAGTTATGAACAGAATCGGTGACAAAGGACAGCCTTGGCGGAGTCCAACCCTCACTGGAAACGTGTCCGACTTACTGCCAGCAATGCAGACCAAGCTCTGACACTGATCGTACAGGGAGCGGACTGCCACAATAAGACAGTCCGATACTTTTGTGGACATGTTCCATAAATATCGATGTTAAAGATTGAGTGAACTATGAACAAAATGTGAATAAATATTTGAATAGTTTGACAGTTTTTATTCATTCTTTGTCTCAACATGTCATCCTTTCTGCTCTTTTTCTCCGTCCTCGCCAGGTTTAAAAGTCTCCTGGCGTCTTGATGGTGTTGTGGAAAACTTCCCTTTCAACCGGTTAAAAGAAGCTGCAGACGACCAACTCGTCTTCTCGATTTTTTTTTGTGTTAAAGGAGACGCTAGAAACATCTGATACAAGATGGAACTTTGTCAGAAAAAAAATGAATAACGGAACTCTTTGACCAATAGGAGGCTTATGATTGGAGAACATTGAGGACAACAGTCTCTGCCCTTGAGTGCGCCGGTGTAATATTAAAAGGTGACACCGCCTCGTTCAACCCCATTGGCCGGTGGGCTGTTGACAAGGCAAGGCACTCCAGGGGTCAAGTTGGTCTTGCTCCGTTTCAAAGTGCAACTTAGGACGAAATCTGCACGTGAGTCATGCTTACTTTTACAACTTAGATGCATCTGTATAATATTGATATGCATAGCTTGATGTTCAACTTCCATGTGTGTACTTCTCCTTCTATGTGTGTAAAATGTAGTTATCTGCTGTTGTCAAACACCATGCTTTGGTACATGTACACTGAGGTGAAAGACGGACACATTCCAAATTCAAGAAGAGCTACACATTCATCACGAGCCATCGTCACGCTAGTTCTAGGACCGTACACTAACCTTCACTAGTTTATTCAAACCCTTCCAATTTCAAACTGTTCAGAATCGCGGGCTTTTGCTTGACAAATTCCCAGATCTCCCCAAAAAACATTTTTCCCCCCATTTAAAATGAATTGGCCATTTTTCAAACTTCCGCCATTTCCACATTTTTCAACCGATTTAAACCATTCCACCTTCAACATATGTCACTCACCCTGGGAATTCAAACCATTATTTTTCCAAGTTAAATGAAATTCCAGGAATTCCAAGCAATCCCATTTTACAAACCCTTTTTTCACCCTTTTTTTTTCTGTCGACTGCGGTGGGAGAGGGAAGGTCCTGCAGTCCTGGGTTCAAATCCGGGCTCGGGATCTTTCTGTGTGGAGTTTGCATGTTCTCCCCGTGAATGCGTGGGTTCCCTCCGGGTACTCCGGCTTCCTCCCACTTCCAAAGACGTGCACCTGGGTGGCAGAGGGGTTAGTGCGTCTGCCTCACAATACGAAGGTCCTGCAGTCATGGGTTCAAATCCGGGCTCGGGATCTTTCTGTGTGGAGTTTGCATGTTCTCCCCGTGAATGCGTGGGTTCCCTCCGGGTACTCCGGCTTCCTCCCACTTCCAAAGACGTGCACCTGGGTGGCAGAGGGGTTAGTGCGTCTGCCTCACAATACGAAGGTCCTGCAGTCATGGGTTCAAATCCGGGCTCGGGATCTTTCTGTGTGGAGTTTGCATGTTCTCCCCGTGAATGCGTGGGTTCCCTCCGGGTACTCCGGCTTCCTCCCACTTCCAAAGACATGCACCTGGGGATAAGTTGATTGGCAACACTAAATTGGCCCTAGTGTGTGTATGTGAGTGTGAATGTTGTCTGTCTATCTGTGTTGGCCCTGCGATGAGATGGCGACTTGTCCAGGGTGTACCCCGCCTTCCGCCCGATTGTAGCTGAGATAGGCGCCAGCGCCCCCCGCGACCCCAAAAAGGGAATAAGCGGTAGAAATGGATGGATGGATGGATACTCCTTCCACATTTTTCAACCCACTTCAACCATTCCGCCGTCAAAACATTCCTCTTAATCAGGACGAAATAAATAATTGTTTTTGAACAGGAAAAATTCCCGTTTTTTTCTTCCGCCCGATTGTAGCTGAGATAGGCGCCAGCGCCCCCCGCGACCCCGAAAGGGAATAAGCGGTAGAAAATGGATGGATGGATGGAATTCCGTCATATCATTTGTCAGGTTCAACCACCGATGACATCTAATAAACAGAAAAGATGCAAGGAATAAACAGAGACAGAATTCAATTTAGCTCATTGAGGAGAAACCTCTGGGCTGTACTCTTTGTACAGTCTTCCACCACGCTCTGACGAAAGGTTGCACGCCTCCTCTTTTATTTGGACTTTCCCTGATTACATGGCAACAGCTGTTTCTAAAGGAAGGGGGGTCATAAACAGCCGTCGCCTTTGGTTACAAAACAGTTGAAAGAAAAGGTCCTGCTTCCTCTCCGCTTTGTAGATCTCGGGTCAAGACAAAATCTTCCTGTGGATTATAATCGATCAAAGAAACTGACACAGTCATGTCGCTTCCCATCCTATGCAGTGGAGTTTTACAAGCTTTTTGATTGGTAAGATCAAAGACAGCTTTTGTCTGCTTGCCGGGAACTCATTGAAACACAAAGGTTTTGTGATAACTTATATACAAAATATTCTGACATCATTTCCCAATTAAAAAAGTTACTACTTCAACATTTCTTGACCGATTTGGAAAAATTCCAACACCAACCTTTGAAACTACTTCAGAACATTCACAATTTGTAGTATTTTTTTTAAAATTCCCGCTTTCCCAAAATTCACAAATTTCAATGAAATTCCCTTTTAAAATGAACGGAACATTTTTTCAAAGTTCCACAACTCCCAAATGTTTTGTCCGATTCGAACCGTTCCAACTTCAAAATATTCAGCTTGTTCTGAAATGATGTGCTCCTTTTCAACAGTTAAAAAAAAATTCCCTGATTTCCTAGAAATCTCAGTCTTAAGGACATTTTTACCCCATTCAAAATTAAGTATCCATTTTTTTAAACTTCCATGTTTTTTTCAACCATTCCTCTTTCAACACATTCAACTCATCCTGGAAATTAAAAAAACCCAACATTTTTCCACGTTTAACAAATTTCCAGGAATTGCTGTTTTTTTTAACCTCATTTCCAACCTTTTTTAGTGCAATGAAATGACTCCTTTCACCCGTTCCACTGTCAAAACATTCCTCTTAGTCAGGACAAAAAAACACGTTGGTTTAAAGACTTGAAAAATTCCCGGTTTTCCCGAAATTCTGCAATACCATTTTTCAATTAAAAACTTTTACTACTTCAACATTTCTTGACCGATTCAAACAATAACTCATAAGCAAAAAACAAATATTCAGTCATATGGTGTTCCCCTGATTTTCACGTTTCCGGCCCTCCATGGTCGGTGAATTTCCCTGAAGTTGTGACACTTTTTATGTAAGGATTTGTATGAATATCACGCACACTTATAAACACTTGCTATGCTCTGAAGCAGACATATTCAACTTCAGTTGGGTTCAAAATTGGGAAACAAATGTTTTTGTAGAAAATTCTTAAAAACACTAAAGTGCTCCTGTGGTACAGTGGAACCTGGACCACGGAACACATTGCCAAATCCTTGCATTGACATTTTAACCTTGCGAGCTAACGTAGAACACGGTGGTCCAAACTTGTGATGAACAGAATTGAGACTTTCCTCAGGGCACCGCTTTAAGTCCCCTCCATTTTTGAGGTTTGTTTTTGTAATGTGTATCAAAGGTTTCTCTGTAGATTGTTTACTTTCCAGTAAGTCATTTGTTTAACTTATTTAGTTATACTAGTGGTGTTCCTCAAGGATCCATCTTAAGTCCTGTCTTTTACATAATGTGATTTATGTAAGATGTTTGTTTACTTCACATGTAGTCATTTGTTCAACTTATTTAGTTATACTAGTTATGTTCCTCAAGGTTCCATCTTAGGTCCTTTCTTTTACATAATGTGATTTATGTAAGATGTTTGTTTACTTCACATGTAGTCTTTTGTTCAATTTATTTAGTTATGCTAGTTTTGTTCCTCAAGGTTCCATCTTAGGTCCTCTCTTTTACATAATGTGATTTATGTAAGATGTGTTTACTTCACATGCAGTCAGTAGTCATTTGTTCAACTTATTTAGTTATACTAGTTGGTGTTCCTCAAGGTTCCGTCTTAGGTCCTCTCTTTTTCATAATGTGATTTATGTAAGATGTTTGTTTACTTCACATGCAGTCAGTAGTCATTTGTTCAACTTATTTAGTTATACTAGTGGTGTTCCTCAAGGATCCATCTTAGGTCCTGTGAATTATATTTATTTATATATTTATATATTTATATTTTTCATAATGTGATTTATGTAAGATGTTTGTTTACTTCACATGCAGTCAGTAGTCATTGGATGAACTTATTTAGTTATACTATTTGGTGTTCCTCAGGGTTCCGTTTTAGGTCCTATCTTTTTCATAATGTGATTTATGTAAGATGTTTGTTTACTTCACATGCAGTCAGTAGTCATTTGTTCAACTTATTTAGTTAAACTAGTGGTGTTCCTCAAGGATCCATCTTAGGTCCTGTGAATTATATTTATTTATATATTTATATATTATTTATATTTTTCATAATGTGATTTATGTAAGATGTTTGTTTACTTCACATGCAGTCATTAGTCATTGGATCAAGTTATTTAGTTATACTAGTGGTGTACCTCAAGGATCCATCTTAGGTCCTCTCTTTTTCATAATGTGATTTATGGAAGATGTTTGTTTACTTCACATGCAGTCAGTAGTCATTGGATGAACTTATTTAGTTATACTATTTGGTGTTCCTCAGGGTTCCGTTTTAGGTCCTCTCTTTTTCATAATGTGATTTATGTAAGATGTTTGTTTACTTCACATGCAGACAGTAGTCATTGGATCAACTTATTTAGTTATACTAGTGGTGTTCCTCAAGGTTCCATCTTAAGTCCTCTCTTTTTCATAATGTGATTTATGTAAGATGTTTGTTTACTTCACATGTAGTCATTTGTTCAACTTATTTAGGTTTACTAGTGGTGTTCCTCAAGGATCCATCTTAGGTCCTCTCTTTTTCATAATGTGATTTATGGAAGATGTTTGTTTACTTCACATGCAGTCAGTAGTCATTGGATGAACTTATTTAGTTATACTAGTTGGTGTTCCTCAGGGTTCCGTTTTAGGTCCTCTCTTTTTCATAATGTGATTTATGTAAGATGTGTGTTTACTTCACATGCAGACAGTAGTCATTGGATCAACTTATTTAGTTATACTAGTGGTGTTCCTCAAGGATCCATCTAAGGTCCTGTGAATTATATTTATTTATATATTATCATTTATTTTTTTCATAATGTGATTTATGTAAGATATTTGTTTACTTCACATGCAGTCATTAGTCATTGGATCAAGTTATTTAGTTATACTAGTGGTGTACCTCAAGGATCCATCTTAGGTCCTCTCTTTTTCATAATGTGATTTATGGAAGATGTTTGTTTACTTCACATGCAGTCAGTAGTCATTGGATGAACTTATTTACTTATACTAGTGGTGTTCCTCAAGGTTCCATCTTAAGTCCTCTCTTTTTCATAATGTGATTTATGTAAGATGTTTGTTTTTTTTAATTCACATGCAGTCAGTAGTCATTTGTTCAACTTATTTAGTTATACTAGTTGGTGTTCCTCGGGGTTCCGTTTTAGGTCCTCTCTTTTTCATAATGTGATTTATGTAAGATGTTGTTTACTTCACATGAAGTCAGTAGTCATTTTTGTTCAACTTATTTAGTTATACTAGTGGTGTTCCTCAAGGTTCCATCTTAGGTCCTCTCTTTTACATAATGTGATTTATGTAAGATGTTTGTTTACTTCACATGTAGTCATTTGTTCAACTTATTTAGTTATTCTAGTTATGTTCCTCAAGGTTCCATCTTAAGTCCTGTCTTTTACATAATGTGATTTATGTAAGATGTTTGTTTACTTCACATGTAGTCATTTGTTCAACTTATTTAGTTATACTAGTGGTGTTCCTCAAGGTTCCACCTTAGGTCCTCTCTTTTACATAATGTGATTTATGTAAGATGTTTGTTTACTTCACATGTAGTCATTTGTTCAACTTATTTGGTTATACTAGTTATGTTCCTCAAGATTCCATCTTAGGTCCTCTTTTACATAATGTGATTTATGTAAGATATTTGTTTACTTCACATGCAGTCAGTAGTCATTTGTTCAACTTATTTAGTTATACTAGTGGTGTTCCTCAAGGATCCATCTTAGGTCCTGTGAATTATATTTATTTATATTTTTCATTATGTGATTTATGTAAGATGTTTGTTTACTTCACATGCAGTCATTAGTCATTGGATCAACTTATTTAGTTATACTAGTGGTGTACCTCAAGGATTCATCTTAGGTCCTCTCTTTTTCATAATGTGATTTATGGAAGATGTTTGTTTACTTCACATGCAGTCAGTAGTCATTGGATCAACTTATTTAGTTATACTAGTGGTGTTCCTCAAGGTTCCATCTTAAGTCCTCTCTTTTTCATAATGTGATTTATGTAAGATGTTTGTTTGTTTTCATTCACATGCAGTCAGTAGTCATTTGTTCAACTTATTTAGTTATACTATATGGTGTTCCTCAAGGTTCAATTCTAGGTCCTCTCTTTTTCATAATGTGATTTATGTAAGATGTTTTTTTTTTTTATTTCACATGCAGTCAGTAGTCATTTGTTCAACTTATTTAGTTATACTAGTGGTGTTCCTCAAGGTTCTATATTAGGTCCTCTCTTTTTCATAATGTGATTTATGTAAGATGTTTCTTTACTTCATATGCAGTCAGTAGTCATTGGATCAACTTATTTAGTTATACCAGTGGTGTTCCTCAAGGTTCCATTTTAGGTCCCCTCTTTTTCATCATGTGGGCTATTTAACTGGTAGCCAGTGAGTTTAGTTAAAAAAACAAACTTGTAAGATCCGCATTTATGAGTTGTGTCATTGAAATGATCTTTGACTAGCTTTTTTGCAACACCACGCTCCAGTAACTTTTAACAAAATAAATGGACCGACATTAAATGTCTGCTGCAGAAGACACTGGGTCTCAGGAATATACAAAATAAGACTAATAATGAATGCACAACTAACTTTCTCGAAGTGGCCCCCAAAACAATGTATTTAAATATGTACGTATGTCATTTTACTTCATGGGACTGCAGTAAATAATTTTATTTATTTATTTATTTAAGTGTTGTTTTTTTTCACATATATTGTATACAATATGAATGATAAATCAACAGGGTATAATATGAATAAATGTTTTTGATTTATTGTATAAATATTCCAACATATTTATTTTTATTGAAAACATTTTAAACAAATTTGTTTTTTTTTGTGCAACGTATTTCCAGACACCCTGTTTTGTTTTGTTTCCTGTCCTTGTGGCTTGTGCAGCCCTTTGAGACACTCGTGATTTAGGGCTATATAAGTGAACATTGATTGATTGATTACGACAGGCGGCCATGTTGTCCATCCCAGACCTGATCAAGAAAAAGCGAGACGGCAGCCGGCTGAGCGACGAGGACATCAAAGCTCTGGTAGGGGCGCTCACGAGCGGAGGCATTCAGGACGCTCAGACAGGTACGAGCACGCCGCCATGACATCATTATGGCCGCTTCCCGCCTCCTCCCCCTCTCCCGCAGGCGCCATGTTAATGGCCATCTGGCAGAATGGCATGGACACGGCCGAGACGGAGGCTTTGACCAAAGAGATGATGTTCTCGGGGGAAGTCATGTCGTGGCCAGAGGAGTGGGCGGGGCTTGTGGTCGACAAGCATTCCACCGGCGGCGTGGGGGACAAAGTCAGCCTGGTGTTGGCACCCGCGCTCGCCGCCTGCGGCTGCAAGGTAACACCTACCTCAGTTTTGATGAGCGGCGAAGACGTCATAACCCCGTGACTGTCTCGCCAGGTGCCCATGATTAGTGGGCGGGGCCTCGCTCACACCGGGGGTACGCTGGACAAGCTGGAGTCTATTCCGGGTTTCGACATCAACCAGTCGGTCCAGCAGGTAACGGGGTCGAGACCTGAACGCACCCCGCCATGCTGCTGAAATGCTGACGCGTCCGCAGGTCCGAGCCATGCTGAGCGCCGTGGGCTGTTGCATCGTGGGCCAGACGCAGACCCTGGTGCCCGCCGATCGCGTCCTCTACGCCATGCGGGACGCCACCAGCACCGTGGACAGCCTGCCACTCATCACTGGTACCGCCCACATGCGGACAGGGGACACGCCCGACAGCCCATAACAAGCCACTCCTCCCTCAGGTTCTATTATCTCCAAGAAAGGGGCGGAGTCTCTGTCTGCGCTGGTCCTGGATGTCAAGTTTGGGCAGGCGGCGCTGTACAAAGACCTGGACGCCGCCAAGCAGCTCGCCAGCTTCCTGGTTACCGCTTATGGCCTTTAATGACCACCTGATCACGTTTATGACCAACTCAGCACTTTAATTGACACTAATGACTACCGTATTCCCTTGTATTGCTGCAGGGTATATAGTATGCGCCTGACTAGAATTAGCCAAAATAATTAGCATATGCCAAGAATTTCCGCCGGGTCAAACTCGTCACGTCACGAGTAACACTTCACCTGTCATCATTTTCAAAATGGAAGAGGCTTATTTCAATCATTTGAAATCGCATAAAGGGAAGAAGATTAAGAGCTATTCAGTAGGATTTAAGGTCCAAGCTATTGAATATGCTAAAAAGAACAGTAAGCAGCTATGTTTTATTAATATACCGTAGCTGCGTGTGTCAAATATGAGTCATTAAATGACTCCCGCATCCTGGTGGTAGAGGGCGCTAGTGATCCTTTTTGCGACTACTCGCCTGCAGAAGAAGTGACAACAAGCAGCAAGAGTGAGCAGCGATCGTTTATTTTTCTTTTAACATGGAGGATTACATATCTAAAATAAAACAGTATTCTAAACTGGACTTTCATTCGAAGCAGGAGGTAATTGTGAACGACTCTTGCCGTCGTAGTGTGGATTGCGTGGACCACCCAGGAAGGACATCTGGTTGAGCAGGTTTGACTCTTGTATTTTTTTCAAATACTAAAGCGTCAGTGTCGATCAGGTTGCTTTTCAGCTCCTCCTCCGCTGCTCGTCTCGGTCTGCTTTTCAGCTGCCGTTGTCGTCGTCTTCCTCTGGGCCTCATTCTCGGATCGGTCTTGTTCGTCTGCTTCTGCTGTGCTGCGGACACTCCACCTCTTCTCTCTCGATCTTTCCTCCTTCTCCCCTTTTAAACACTGCGAGCGGATTGTGAGGCGGTGTGTGAGCCACGCACCTGATCTCGATTGCTGCTGCGTTCCGCGGCGTTCTCCGCCTCCTGGCTGGCTGCCATCTTAAGCAGGGCCAAAGCGTGTCCTACCCCGCCGTCGGCTCCGCCTCTCCACAGTAATAAAGGAAGATCTCCATCGAGACAGAGAGACTTTTAAAACTGAAGAAAGATAAGGAAGGCTTCTATAAACAAGTTATCGATGAGTTTTGATCAAAAGGAGCTGCGCATGGACTTCGTTTATAAGTAAAGGTAAGACGATAATAACGTTTTTTTTTGTATTAAATGTGCTTTTCATGATGGTATCCTTACATCACATTCAAATTTATAAGCGCAGGCCTAAATTTACCTCATGCCTTTGGTAAACGCCCGAGTGAGAAGAGGTTTTAAATTAATTAGCGCCCTGGCGGCAATTCAAGGAAATACGGTACTCACACTTCACCTCATTTCACAATTTGACATGAATTCTTTGCTCCAGGTGCGGGCAGGAAATGGGCTGGGCGTGCGCACGGCGGCGGTGCTCAGCAAGATGGATGCTCCGATTGGTCGATGCGTGGGCAACAGTCTGGAAGTGATGGAGTCTTTGGAGACGCTGAAGGGACGTGGGCCTGAAGACCTGATGGAACTCGTCACGACCCTCGGTAACGCTCACCTTTTGTGTTTTTTCAAGTTCTTTTCATGCATTGGTTGATTGGCGCGCAGGCGGCGTGCTGCTGACCATGACTGGCCTGGCGGCCGACCAATCACATGGCAGAGAGAAGATTTCCCAGGCCGTCACGGGAGGAGACGCTCTGCTCAAATTCCAGGCCATGATGGAGGCTCAGGGCGTGGCCAAGGAGACGGCGCGGGTGCTCTGCTCCGCCCACACCGACTACTTTTCCATCCTGAGGAAAGCCGAGCATCAGCTGGAGCTGACGAGCAGCCAAGACGGTGAGATGACCATCGATAATGAGCCATGACCACGGACTTCAGAGACCTGGGACTGTGGCACGCAGGCGTCGTAGAGGAGGTGTACGGTCTGCCTCTGGCGGAGGTGCTCCACAAGCTGGGGGCGGGGCGGTCCACGGCCGGACAGCCTGTCAATCACAGCGTGGGGGCGGAACTACTGCTGTCTTCGGGCCAGAAGGTCTACAAGGGTGAGCCGGTGCTCCCCATGCATGGTGTGCACACCGACACGTCCTCACTAATGTCTCCTTTCAGGGGAGTCCTGGTTGCGTCTTCACTACGAGGACCCTCCTCCCAGTCCAGACCAGATCAGGCGACTGCAGAGTGCTCTGGTGCTGGGATCGTTGGACAACAGTCACCAGTATCTGAAGGAAAGCTTAGTCAGAGAAGTCATGCTTCCTCGTTGAAACTATTTTTATTTCAGTTCCAGGGCGTCGCTCGTGTCTTGATTGTATCGCTTCAATGGAAATATTATGGGCGTGCTATGGTTTTACAGCCAGCCCTAAATCGCGTAAAATTTCACTAAGCATAGACCTGCCGTTCCAATTTGACAGATTAAACTTACCGTATTTCCTTGAATTGCCGCCGGGTATATAGTATGCGCCTGCCTAGAATTACTGCCGGGTCAAGCTCATTTCGCAAAATATTATTTTTATTAGCGCATGTCTAGAATTTCCGCCGGGTCAAACTCGTCACGTCACGAGTGACACTTCACCTGTCATCTTTTTCAAAATGGAGGAGGCTGATTTCAATCATTTGAAAATCGCATAAAGGGAAGAAGATTAAGAGCTATTCAGTAGGATTTAAGGTCCAAGCTATTGAATATGCTAAAAAGAACAGTAAGCAGCTATGTTTTATTGATATACCGTAGCTGCGTGTGTCAAATATGAGTCATTATATGACTCCCGCCTCCTGGTGGTAGAGGGCGCTGGTGATCCTTCTTGCGACTACTCGGCTGCAGAAGAGTTTTTTTCCTCTCGCTTGCACTTTTAACATGGGGGATTACATATCTAAAATAAAACGGTTTTCTAAACTGGATTTTCAAGCGAAGCAAGAGGTAATAAAAGAAGATCTCCATCGAGAGAGAGAGACTTTTAAAACTGAAGAAAGATAAGGAAGACTTCTATAAACAAGTTATCGATGCCTTTGATCAGAAGGAGCTGCGCATGGACTTCATTTATAAGTAAAGGTAAGACCATAATAACGTTTTTTTAAATTAAATGTGCTTTTCATGATGGTATCCTTACATCACACTCAAATTTATAAGCGCATGCCTTTGGTAAGCGCCGGAGTGAGAAGAGGTTTTAAATTAATTAGCACCCCGGCGGCAATTCAAGGAAATACGGTATTATAGGAATAGGAACAATAGGAATGCTTTGAAACAAGATCTGATGAAGTTTAGATGAAATGGTTGGCCATTGTATAGAAAGTGCTTAAAGATGTTTAAATATACTTTTAGTCTGAATCAGCTTACTCTTACACACAATGCATATTAATGTCCTAAAAAACAAAAAAAAGTCTATGTTATTACAAATGTCAATTATTTTGTAATTGGATGTCAGAATAACATCTAGCTCAGGGTTAAGGAAGCCATGGCTCTCGAGCCAGATGTGGTTCTTGTGATGACTGCATCTGGCTCTCAGATAAATCTGAGCTGACGTCGCTTAACACGATGAATCATGAATAATTCCGCTGGTAATCACTGTTGAAAATATAAAACATTCTCATGCATTTTAATCCATCCATCAGTTTTTCTAACGCACCTGTTCAAGAAGTCGCATTAATGGTAAGAAGTATTTTATTTATATTGGCTAGTTTCAGAATAACAATGTTATTAGAAATAATAAGAGATTTATTGTACTCTAAAAATGTTGCTCTTACTTATAAATGCACGCATTTAGTTGTATTTGGTGTTAAAAAATATGATATGGCTCTCACGAGAAATACATTTGAAGATATTTGGCTTTCATGGCTCTCTCAGCCAAAAAGGTTCCGGATCCCTGATCTAGCTGTTCAAAATCTAAAGAACAATAGAATAGAATAGATCAGAATATGTATTTATTGTCATTGTACATTGTACAATTGCAATCAAACCATCCATCCATCCATTTTCTACCGCTTATTCCCTTTGGGGTTGCGCGGGGCGCTGGTGCCTATCTCAACTACAATTGGGCGGAAGGCGGGTTACACCCTGGACAAGTCGCCACCTCATCTCAGGGCCAACACAGATAGACAGACAACCCCCAATACCAAGCTACCTGCTTCACTCGGGTAAAGGTACTACAACTTCCAATGGTTTCAGAAAGTTCAAAGTCCTTCAGTACACTTTATGTAGAAACAAATGTGAGTCAGTCGTCTGGACAAAGCAACAAAGTGGAACAAGGCTTTGCTCGTTGCAGACTATAATTAGTCGACTTCACATGAAGTTGTGAAACAGTCTGGTGACTATCCAGAATGTCTCTTACAGTAAAGAAGACAATATTCCATGTTTCATTAAAAACATCAAAGTGTGCTATGGCAGAAGACACCACCTGCTGGTTGAATTTAGAACTACAAACAGCTGAATCCTTAACTGCATAATGTGATATATGTATATATGTATATATATATATATATATATATATATATATATATATATATATATATATATATATATATATATATTAGGGCTGGGCAACAATTACAATTTTTAATCGAAGTTAATCGCACTATTTCTCCGATTAATCGCGATTAACTGCATTGTATACGCAAAGCCCAATAATGAATTCAAAAGTAGTGTGTAGTGCACCTTTATTGGAATATTCTCCCACATGAACAAAAGCGCCAAAACATTTGTTGTGCAAACACAATTTAAATCAGTCCTTGTTAAACAGTAGCAGTTAAATAGCATATTTTATGAAAATCAACTCCAAAAATGTAAATACAAACATTTAAGCTTATTGCCACTGCCAGGGTATTTAAGTTATCCTGTTTGTTATGGAAAATAAATATAATCTACATACAAATCTCTGAGCCACAATCATAACATCTGAACAGGCAATTTCTGAGGTAACAGCAGAAACATTTTTTTTTATCAGGGATCTTATGTTTAAAAAACCTATATTATAGGTAGTGGGCTGTTTTAGGGAATTTTTGATCAAATTATCCGTAGTAGCAATATTAATAATGTTGTGTTTATTCTGCGTAGTGCACTTAAAATAATTAAGACCATATCAAGGAATTGATATGATGGGAATTTTCCGATTGTTTGCTTGGTGCTTTGATAAACTGAATGCATCATATACATGGTACTATATTGTGATGTTATGAGCCAGGGGAAAAAAGAACTACCCTACCCAGCATGCAACAGGAGTGACGAGCATGCGCGGTAGCCCGGTATAGGTTGTGTCGCCATGACGGCATCTTGTATGTTGTGATATGCACGCTCTGAAAGCAAACGTTAAGAACTCAGCCAACACTCCTCGTCTGCATTATTCACAGATAGACCGACAACACATATACTCCGCTGCTTCACAGGCCGCTGGATGTAGACGGCAAAGTATTCCCATGCTAGCTAGCCGGTCTAGCAAGCACACGTCATTCAGTCCAAAACGGCCCGATCTATCCACATTCAGAATTGTCTGGCGGTCGTAAGTGATCCCGGAGTGACCACGCTGTAAGCCAGCCATGAAATTTGCAGAATTGTCTGGTATTTTTGCCAAATGTTCCATCTTTACCAAGAGCCCCTCCACACCGAAGCTTTTCCGGGCGACACCGTCTTGTTAAGAAAAGGCGTTAACAAAATAAAAGCATGTAAACAACATACGCAAATGTGCGATAAAATAATTGTCGGCGTTAATAGATTGATGAGTTAACGCGTAATTAACGCATTAATTTGCCCACCCCAATATATATATATATATATATATATATATATGTATATGTGTGTGTATAAGGGTTGTATCGATACCAATACAATAATTTGGTACTGGTACCAAAATGTATTTGGATACTTTCCTAAATAAAGGGCACCATATAAAAAGTCATATTGTTTTTATTGTGACAACAAATGTAGATCAGGAGTCGGGAACCTTTTTGGCTAAGAGAGCCATACAAGCTAAATATTTTAAAAAGTATTTCCTTGAGAGCCTTATATTTTTTTCAAGACTGAATACAACTAAATGCGTGCATTTTTAAGTAAGACCAGCATTTTAGAGTATAATAAGTCTCTTATTCTTTTTAATAACATTGTTATTCTCAAGCTAACTAACAAATAAAATACTTACCATTGATACAACTTTTTGAACAGGTGCGGTAGAAACCATATGGATGGACTGAAATGCATGAGAATGTTTTATATTTTGAACGTTATATTTGACACTGTGATTACCAGCGGAATTATTCATTACTCACCGTGTTAAGCAATGTCAGCTCAGATCTATCGGAGAGCCAGGTGCAGTCATCACAAGAACCACATCTGGTTCTTGTGCCATAAGTTCTCCACCCCTGGTGTAGATGAAACATATGTTTATTATTGTCATTTAGTCCTTCAATAAAATGTTGAACATACTAGACCACTTGTCTTTTAGTAGTAAGTAAACAAACAAAGACTCCTAATTAGTCTGCAGTAACATATTGTGTCATTTATACACCTATTATTTTATACACATTATGAGGGACAAACTGTAAAAATGGAAATATTAATCTACTTGTTCATTTACCGGTAACATCTTCTTATTTTCTCTTTGAACATGTTCTATCTACACTTCTGTTAAAATGTAATAATCACTTATTCTTCTCTTCTTTGATACTTGACATTAGTTTTGGATGATACCACACATTTAGGTATCGATCTGATACCAAGTAGTTACAGGATCATACAATCAAATATAATTTCTAATAAACCAATACTAATATCGTTAAGAAATACTGATGTAAAGGGTAGGTGTCACACTGTTTTCCGTTTTAACATCAATCAATGTTTACTTATATAGCCCTAAATCACTAGTGTCTCAAATGTTCTATCTACACTTCTGTTAAAATGTAATAATCTCTTTGATACTTGACATTAGTTTTGGATGATACCACACATTTAGGTATCGATCTGATACCAAGTAGTTACAGGATCATACAATCAAATACAATACCTAATAAACAATTAATAATATGGTTGAGAAATACTGATGTAAAGGGTAGGTGTTGTCCTGTTTTCTGTTTGAACATGTTCTATCTACACTTCTGTTAAAATGTAATAATCACTTATTCTTCTCTGATACTTGACATTAGTTTTTGATGATACCACACATTTAGGTATCGATCTGATACCAAGTAGTTACAGGATCATACATTGGTTATGTTCAAAGTCCTCATGTGTCCAGGGACATATTTACTGACTTTATAAACATAACATGATTTTTTTTTATAAGGAAGAAAAATATAGATGTAATAATAGTATCTACTAGATACGCTCTTGTACTTGGTATCATTACAGTGGATGTCAGGTGTAGATCCACCCATGGCGTTTGTTTACATTGTGACGCCGGTGAGCTGTGTGGTGAAACATGTTTAGCTATTCCTCGTCCTCCAGTGATATTGCTACTTGTAAGAAACTATTTGTTGCCATGGAGACCAGGATTAGTGATTTAGAAGTAGCTAAAACACTGTGTACGGATGTTAGCTGCATGTCTTAAAGCAGCTCTTTCTGAGGGTGTTTCAGTGTTAGAACTTCACCTTTATCTTGACTTTTTACACCAAAATGCGTCCATTCTCCCTTTTCTGTCTACACACTGTGTCTGCTTGAAAGTACTCTGTGTGTGTGCGCTGCCATGCATGCTCCTCTGCTGGTAAAACCAGCAACGCCGCCACATTTCCTCTGTCACAGTGACACATTTGAGGAAAGAAGTGGGCCCAAACGTCCACTGCAGAGGACAGAGGCTGGAACCAACACCAGGACAATGTTGAGCCAACAAGTAGGACAAGGCTCTCCTGCGGGAATTCACAAGGATTAGCTCTTAATTTATGCTAATGAATGCACGCGGCGTAACGAGTGCAGCGCCTCCTTAGTAGACTCACACACACACACACACACACACACACACACACACACACATTTATATTGCAGTGTGTTTTTGTCCTATTGAAGCCTGTTGCATGTGAACGCCACTCCTTTTCTTCCCAACACACACACACACACACACACACACACACACACACACACACAATGCTGTTCAGTCGGGTACTTCAGGGGAATGTTGTTTTCCAAATCTTTTTGACCACAAAACACACTTCATTTCCACTGCTTTGCTGCTTCAGTCCAGTGGACCAAAGTCTTTCTCTTCAGACCAAGTATTCTTCAAGTCCTACTGTGGTCAGCGGGCCTCCATGATGTTGATGAATCCGCAGTTTCACACGTTCTTGAGCAGCCCCCCCCCAAATGAGACCTCATCTCACAGGCTCCTTTGTTTGAAATACAGAAAAAGCATGAAGGTGTCAGGTTCGTACCTGAGACTTTGGTCATGTTTTAGTTCTTCCTCTGTTTGTCTTATTTCCTGTAAGCGCTTTTATTTTGTCTTTATTTCCTGCTGTTATCCATGAGTGCTTTTTCCCCTCAGCTGTGGCTGATTGGCACCGGGCCACACCTGGTGTCAATCAGCCAGGCCAGGGGTGCCCACACTTTTTCTGCACACTTTTTCTACCTCATTTATATATATCATTTATATTTATTTATTTACGAAAGAGACATTTTTGTAAACAAGTTAAATGTGTTTAATGATAATACAAGCATGTGTAACACATATAGATGTCTTCCTTTCACAAAGACAAGAATATAAGTTGGTGTATTACCTGATTCTGATGACTTGCATTGATTGGAATCAGACAGTAATGATGATAACGCCCACATTTTCAAATGGAGAAAAAAAGTTGTCCTTTCTGTACAATACCACATGAAAGTGGTTGGTTTTTGGCATCTAATTCATCCAGCTTCCATACACTTTACAAGAAAAACATTGGCGGCAAATTCCGTAGCTTGCTTGAATGACATTCACGGCACCCGAGGGTCTTGTGAGATGACGCTGGCTGCTGCCAGTTCATTATTATGAAAAAATGACAGAGAGGAAGGCGAGAAACACTTTTTATTTCAACAGACTTCGCGCCGTCCCTTCCGTCAAAACTCTAAAGGCCGACTGCACATTTCCTATCTTCACAATAAAAGCCCCGCTTCATGCTGCCTGCGCTAACAAAATAAGAGTCTCGGAAAGCTGGCGTGCACAAGTGATGTGCACGCCAGCTTTCTGAGGGATCGCTTGTGCACGCCAGTTTTCCGAGACTCTGTATTTAGTTAGCGCAGGCAGCATGAAGCAGGGCTTTTATTGTGAAGATAGGAAATGTGCAGTCGGCCTTTAGAGTTTTGACGGAAGGTACGGCGCGAGAGTCTGTTGAAATAAAAAGTGTTTCTCGCCTTCCTCTCGGTCATATTTTCCTAATAATGATCTTGCAGCAGCCAGCGTCATCTCACAAGACCCTCCGGTACCGTGAATGTCATTTAAGTGACGTCTTGGTGAAGATTGATGATCACTCATTTTTAGGTCTATTTTTTTTAAAAGCCTGGCTGGAGATCGACTGACACACCCCCCGCGGTCGACTGGTAGCTCGCGATCGACGTAATGGGCACCCCTGAGCCAGACGCTATTTGGACCTGCTTGTTCCTCCACTCTGAGCGGGGATTATTATCATTCCGAATTGTAGCACCGACCATTTGTACCTGAACCCTTGGCTGTTTGCAGCCTGCTGTCTTTTTTGTTCCTCGTCTTCTAGTTCCTGTTCCTGGCATCCTGTTTCCTGTCTCCGAGTTCCTGGTTAGTTTTTTGCCTTGATTTTTTAACATTAAATTTGTACTCGGATCTTCTTATATTATTGTTTACATTGTTGTATCACTCTGTCATTCTACCTCTTATTTCCTGTTTGTTCCGTCACCCTGGTCACTCATTAGTTCACCTGCTACTCAGGGTCCCGCTCACCTGCTACAAATAATCACCTTCCCTTTATAAGCCTGCCTCTTTTCATTCTTCTGCCTGGGACTCTAATTTGTTCATACACAACGGTACGCAATTTTAATTTATTCTTAACTGTCATGCTAAATGTTTTGTTTTCCCCTTTGTGCGCCTATGTGCCAGTTTAGTTTACTATTTGTTTATCCTAGCTTTCATGCTAGCGTCTTTTGTTTGCCTTTTCTTAGCTCCAGTATTTTTGTTCTGTAGCACCTTTTGTTCAATAAATCATTAGTTCATACCTTTTGCTGTGTTGTAATTTGACGCATCCTCGAAGGAACAATTCGGCATCACAATGCCCAACAGGCGTAACAAAATTATGCTTTCCTGCTCAATGCCTGCTGTCATCTCTGCTTGTTTGGGTTCGTCACAAACTCAACTTGACACAAGGCCTGGAATTGGGGGTTAAATCACCAAAAATGATTCCCGGGCGTGGCCACTACTGCTGCTCACTGCTCCCGATGTAAAATAAAAAAAAAATCATTGTATTTTAATTCAATTTTTACATTTATTTATTTTATTTATTTATTGTCCTGTCCAGCCACTCAGACAAATAGTATTTTTGTCTTATTAGTAACGATTCTTAATCAGTTTTAAAAAATCTGTAAAAAAAAAAATGGTGATACTAATAGAGATCAAATAACAACGGAGCAGCAAGTAAGACAAGGAAAAGGGCGGAACACAAAGGGGCGTGTCTAGGGGCAGGACCAGGTGAGGACACTAATCAATGACCAGGTGGGCTAATCAACTCTGTCAACAGACACAAGAAACAAGCAAGCAGAACCAGAATGAAATAATGACTAAGAAGTACTAAACTCAACAACTTTTTTCCATTTCCATTTTCTACCGCTTATTCCCTTTCGGGTTCGCCTATCTCAGCTACAATCGGGCAGAAGGCGGTGTACACCCTGGACAAGTCGCAACTCAACAACTTGACCCAGGCAACAGATCACCACACTAACTATCTGAGGTGGACTTCCAGGACCTTCTTTCCCAGGTAAGAACCAGCAGAACCTCTTTTGTCTTCAGGTCAACTCTGTATTGAAGTATATACACTATCAGCTGTCAATCAACTATCTAATGAAGTACATACACTGCTATCAGCTGTCAATCAACTATCTATTGAAGTACATACACTATCAGCTGTCAATCAACTATCTAATGAAGTACATACACTGCTATCAGCTGTCAATCAACTATCTATTGAAGTACATACACTATCAGCTGTCAATCAACTATCTAATGAAGTATATACACTGCTATCAGCTGTCAATCAACTATTTAATGAAGTATATACACTGCTATCAGCTGTCAATCAACTATGTAATGAAGTATAAACACTGCTATCACCTGTCAATCAACTATGTAATGAAGTATATACACTGCTATCAGCTGTCAATCAACTATCTAATGAAGTATATACACTGCTGTCAGCTGTCAATCAACTATTTAATGAAGTATATACACTGCTATCACCTGTCAATCAACTATTTAATGAAGTATATACACTGCTATCAGCTGTCAATCAACTATTTAATGAAGTATATACACTGCTATCAGCTGTCAATCAACTATTTAATGAAGTATATACACTGCTATCAGCTGTCAGTCAACTATCTAATGAAGTATGTACACTGCTATCAGCTGTCAATCAACTATCTAATGAAGTATATACACTGCTATCAGCTGTCAATCAACTATCTAATGAAGTATATACACTGCTATCAGCTGTCAATCAACTATCTATTGAAGTACATACACTATCAGCTGTCAATCAACTATCTAATGAAGTATATACACTGCTATCAGCTGTCAATCAACTATTTAATGAAGTATATACACTGCTATCAGCTGTCAATCAACTATGTAATGAAGTATATACACTGCTATCACCTGTCAATCAACTATGTAATGAAGTATATACACTGCTATCAGCTGTCAATCAACTATCTAATGAAGTATATACACTGCTATCAGCTGTCAATCAACTATTTAATGAAGTATATACACCGCTATCACCTGTCAATCAACTATTTAATGAAGTATATACACTGCTATCAGCTGTCAATCAACTATTTAATGAAGTATGTACACTGCTATCAGCTGTCAATCAACTATCTAATGAAGTATATACACTGCTATCAGCTGTCAATCAACTATCTAATGAAGTATATACACTATCAGCTGTCAATCAACTATCTATTGAAGTATATACACTGCTATCAGCTGTCCATCAATCAATCAAAGTTGATTTACATAGCCTTTTTAATCACGACATTTAATCAACGTTGGGTTCTAGCGTTGATTTGACCATTGAAATATGGTCATTTCCCCTGACTAATATTCTACAACACAAATACAACCTTGAAACATCTTATTCACAACTATTAATCAATGTCAGGTTGTCACGTTGATTTGATGATTGAAATTTGGTCATTTCCCAACCCATATTCTACAACATGAATACAACGTTGAAACAACATACTTTTTGGCAATATTTAATCAATGTCATGTTGTGACGTTGATTTCACTCTGAAATTTGGTCATTTTCTCTGACCAATATTATACAACGTTGAAACAACATGCTTTTTGACGACGTTTAATCAACGTTGGGTTCTAGCGTTGATTTGACCATTGAAATGTGGTCATTTTCCCTGACTAATATTCTACAACATTGAAACAACGTTTAATCAACGTCCGGTTGTGACGTTGATTTGATGATTGAAATTTGGTCATTTCCCAACCAATAGTCTACACCACAAACAAAACATTGAAACATGCTGTTTGACAACGTTTATTCAATGTTGGGTTCTGACGTTGATTTGACATTGAAATTTGGTCATTTTCTCTGACTAATATTCTACAACATAAATACAACATCTTATTTACAACGTTTAAATAATGTCAGGTTGTGACGTTGCTCTGACCATTGAAATTTGGTCATTTCCCAACCAATATTCAACAACACAAATACAACATTGAAACAACATACTTTTTGGCAATATTTAATCAATGTCAGGTTGTGACGTTGATTTAACACTGAAATTTGGTCATTTTCTCTGACCAATACTCTACAACACAAATACAACACTGAAACATGTTTTTTTTCCAACGTTTATTCAATGTCAGGTTCTGACGTTGATTTGACATTGAAATTTGGTCGTTTTTCCTGACCAATATTCTACAACATAAATACAATGTTGAAAAAACATGCTTTTTGATGACGTTTAATCAACGTTGGGTTCTAGCGTTGATTTGACCATTGAAATGTGGTCACTTCCCCTGACTAATATTCTACAACACAAATACAACCTTGAAACAACATCTTATTCACAACTATTAATCAATGTCAGGTTGTCACGTTGATTTGATGATTGAAATTTGGTCATTTCCCAACCTATATTCTACAACATGAATACAACGTTGAAACAACATACTTTTTGGCAATATTTAATCAATGTCATGTTGTGACGTTAATTTCACTCTGAAATTTGGTCATTTTCTCTGACCAATATTCTACAACATAAATACAACGTTGAAACAACATGCTTTTTGACGACGTTTAATCAACGTTGGGTTCTAGCGTTGATTTGACCATTGAAATGTGGTCATTTTCCCTGACTACTATTCTAAACACAAATTTACATCTTATTTACAACGTTTAATAAATGTCAGATTGTGACGTTGATTTGATGATTGAAATTTGGTCATTTCCCAACCAATATTCTACACCACAAACACAACATTGAAACAACATGCTGTTTGACAACGTTTATTCAATGTTGGGTTCTGACGTTGATTTGACTTTGAAATTTGGTCATTTCCCAACCAGTATCTTACAGCCTGCTTTTTGACAATATTTATCCAATGTCAGGTTGTGATATTGATTTGACATTGAAATTTGGTCATTTCCCAACCAATATTCTACAACACAAATGCAACGTTGAAAAAAACATGGTTTTTACGACGTTTGTTCAATGTCAGGTTGAGACATTGATTTGACATTGAATATATTTAATCAATGTCATGTTGTGACGTTGATTTGACATTGAAATTTAGTCATTTTCTCTGACCTATTTTCTATACAACACTAAAACATGTTTTTTTCCCAACGTTTATTCAATGTCAGGTTGTGACGTTGATTTGACATTGAAATTTGGTCATTTCCCAACCAGTATCTTACAGCCTGATTTTTGACAATATTAATCCAATGTCAGGTTGTGATATTGATTTGACATTGAAATTCGGTCATTTCCCAACCAATATTCTACAACACAAATGCAACGTTGAAAAAAACATGGTTTTTACGAAGTTTGTTCAATGTCTGGTCGTGACATTGATTTGACATTGAATTTTTCTTATTTTCCTATCAATATTCTACAACACAAATACAATGTTAAAACATCTTATTTGCGTTTAATCAATGTTGATTTGTGACGTTGATTTGAACCGTTTTAAAATTGGTAATTTTCCCCAACAAATATTCTAAAACACAAATACAACATGCTTTTAGACAATATTTAATGTCAGGTTGTGACGTTGATTTGACATTGAATTTTGGTCATTTCCCAACCAATGTTCTACAACACTGGTGGTGGTCTCAAAAAAATGAGAATCCAAATGCAGATCCGGAAAAAAAAATCTCTATTTCATAACAAAAAAAAATAATTGTAACAAAAGATGATCTCCAGGAAAAACTGGGTCAAAAGTCTGTTTGGCACCTGAGGAAGTAGAAAAAAGATTACAAAAGGTTCTTCCAGTGGGTGAAGATGTAAGTGTAGGTTCCTTCCTGTTCTTCCAGTGGGTGAAGATGTAAGTGTAGGTTCCTTCCTGTTCTTCCAGTGGGTGAAGATATAAGTGTAGGTTCCTTCCAGTTCTTCCAGTGGGTGAAGATGTAAGTGTAGGTTCCTTCCTGTTCTTCCAGTGGGTGAAGATGTAAGTGTAGGTTCCTTCCTGTGCGTCCAGTGGGTGAAGATGTAAGTGTAGGTTCCTTCCTGTTCTTCCAGTGGGTGAAGATGTAAGTGTAGGTTCCTTCCTGTTCTTCCAGTGGGTGAAGATGTAAGTGTAGGTTCCTTCCTGTTCTTCCAGTGGGTGAAGATGTAAGTGTAAGTTCCTTCCTGTTCTTCCAGTGGGTGAAGATGTAAGTGTAGGTTCCATCTTGTTCTTCCAGTGGGTGAAGATGTAAGTGTAGGTTCCATCTTGTTCTTCCAGTGGGTGAAGATGTAAGTGTAGGTTCCTTCCTGTTCTTCCAGTGGTTGAAGATGTAAGTGTAGGGTCCTTCCTGTTCTTCCAGTGGGTGAAGGTGTAAGTGTAGGTTCCTTCCTGTTCTTCCAGTGGGTGAAGATGTAAGTGTAGGTTCCTTCCTGTGCGTCCAGCGGGTGAAGATGTAAGTGTAGGTTCCTTCCTGTTCTTCCAGTGGGGGAAGATGTAAGTGTAGGTTCCATCTTGTTCTTCCAGTGGGGGAAGATGTAAGTGTAGGTTCCTTCCTGTTCTTCCAGTGGGGGAAGATGTAAGTGTTGGTTCCATCTTGTTCTTCCAGTGGGGGAAGATGTAAGTGTAGGTTCCTTCCTGTTCTTCCAGTGGGGGAAGATGTAAGTGTAGGTTCCATCTTGTTCTTCCAGTGGGTGAAGATGTAAGTGTAGGTTCCATCTTGTTCTTCCAGTGGGTGAAGATGTAAGTGTAGGTTCCTTCCTGTTCTTCCAGTGGGTGAAGATGTAAGTGTAGGTTCCATCTTGTTCTTCCAGTGGGTGAAGATGTAAGTGTAAGTTCCTTCCTGTTCTCCCAGTGGGTGAAGATGTAAGTGTAGGTTCCTTCCTGTTCTTCCAGTGGGTGAAGATGTAAGTGTAGGTTCCTTCCTGTTCTTCCAGTGGGTGAAGATGTAAGTGTAGGTTCCTTCCTGTTCTTCCAGTGGGTGAAGATGTACGTGTAGGTTCCTTCCTGTTCTTCCAGTGAGTGAAAATGTAAGTGTAGGTTCATTCCTGTTCTTCCAGTGGGTGAAGATGTAAGTGTAGGTTCCTTCCTGTTCTTCCAGTGGGTGAAGATGTAAGTGTAGGTTCCTTCCTGTTCTTCCAGTGGGTGAAGATGTAAGTGTAGGTTCCTTTCTGTTCTTCCAGTGGGTGAAGATATAAAAGTAGATGTAAGTGTAGGTTCCATCCTGTTCTTCCAGTGGGTGAAGATGTAAGTGTAGGTTCCTTCCAGTTCTTCCAGTGGGTGAAGATGTAAGTGTAGGTTCCTTCCTGTTCTTCCAGTGGGTGAAGATGTAAGTGTAGGTTCCTTCCTGTTCTTCCAGTGGGTGAAGATGTAAGTGTAGGTTCCTTCCTGTTCTTCCAGTTGGTGAAGATATAAAAGTAGATGTAAGTGTAGGTTCCTTCCTGTTCTTCCAGTGGGTGAAGATGTAAGTGTAGGTTCCTTCCTGTGCGTCCAGTGGGTGAAGATGTAAGTGTAGGTTCCTTCCTGTGCGTCCAGTGGGTGAAGATGTAAGTGTATGTTCCTTCCTGTGCGTCCAGTGGGTGAGAATGTAAGTGTAGGTTCCTTCCTGTTCTTCCAGTGGGTGAAGATGTAAGTGTAGGTTCCTTCCTGTTCTTCCAGTGGAGGAAGATGTAAGTGTAGGTCCTTCCTGTTCTTCCAGTGGGTGAAGATATAAGTGTAGGTTCCTTCCTGTTCTTCCAGTGGGTGAAGATGTAAGTGTAGGTTCCTTCCTGTTCTTCCAGTGGGTGAAGATGTAAGTGTAGGTTCCTTTCTGTGCGTCCAGTGGGTGAAGATGTAAGTGTAGGTTCCTTCCTGTTCTTCCAGTGGGTGAAGATGTAAGTGTAGGTTCCTTCCTGTTCTTCCAGTTGGTGAAGATGTAAGTGTAGGTTCCTTCCTGTTCTTCCAGTGGGTGAAGATGTAAGTGTAAGTTCCTTCCTGTTCTTCCAGTGGGTGAAGATGTAAGTGTAGGTTCCTTCCTGTTCTTCCAGTGGGTGAAGATGTAAGTGTAGGTTCCTTCCTGTGCGTCCAGTGGGTGAAGATGTAAGTGTAGGTTCCTTCCTGTTCTTCCAGTGGGTGAAGATGTAAGTGTAGGTTCCTTCCTGTTCTTCCAGTGGTTGAAGATGTAAGTGTAGGTTCCTTCCTGTTCTTCCAGTGGGTGAAGATGTAAGTGTAGGTTCCTTCCTGTTCTTCCAGTGGGTGAAAATGTAAGTGTAGGTTCATTCCTGTTCTTCCAGTGGGTGAAGATGTAAGTGTAGGTTCCTTCCTGTTCTTCCAGTGGGTGAATATGTAAGTGTAGGTTCCTTCCTGTTCTTCCAGTGGGTGAAGATGTAAGTGTAGGTTCCTTCCTGTTCTTCCAGTGGGTGAAGATGTAAGTGTAGGTTCCTTTCTGTTCTTCCAGTGGGTGAAGATATAAAAGTAGATGTAAGTGTAGGTTCCATCCTGTTCTTCCAGTGGGTGAAGATGTAAGTGTAGGTTCCTTCCAGTTCTTCCAGTGGGTGAAGATGTAAGTGTAGGTTCCTTCCAGTTCTTCCAGTGGGTGAAGATGTAAGTGTAGGTTCCTTCCTGTTCTTCCAGTGGGTGAAGATGTAAGTGTAGGTTCCTTCCTGTTCTTCCAGTGGGTGAAGATGTAAGTGTAGGTTCCTTCCTGTTCTTCCAGTGGGTGAAGATGTAAGTGTAGGTTCCTTCCTGTTCTTCCAGTTGGTGAAGATATAAAAGTAGATGTAAGTGTAGGTTCCTTCCTGTTCTTCCAGTGGGTGAAGATGTAAGTGTAGGTTCCTTCCTGTGCGTCCAGTGGGTGAAGATGTAAGTGTAGGTTCCTTCCTGTGCGTCCAGTGGGTGAAGATGTAAGTGTAGGTTCCTTCCTGTTCTTCCAGTGGGTGAAGATGTAAGTGTAGGTTCCTTCCTGTTCTTCCAGTGGGTGAAGATGTAAGTGTAGGTTCCTTCCTGTTCTTCCAGTGGGTGAAGATGTAATTGTAGGTTCCTTCCTGTTCTTCCAGTGGGTGAAGATGTAAGTGTAGGTTCCATCTTGTTCTTCCAGTGGGTGAAGATGTAAGTGTAGGTTCCTTCCTGTTCTTCCAGTGAATTAAAATGTAAGTGTAGGTTCCATCTTGTTCTTCCAGTGGGTGAAGATGTAAGTGTAGGTTCCTTCCTGTTCTTCCAGTGGGTGAAGATGTAAGTGTAGGTTCCTTCCTTTTCTTCCAGTGGGTGAAGATATAAAAGTAGATGTAAGTGTAGGTTCCTTCCTGTGCGTCCAGTGGGTGAAGATGTAAGTGTAGGTTCCTTCCCGTGCGTCCAGTGGGTGAAGATGTAAGTGTAGGTTCCTTCCTGTTCTTCCAGTGGGTGAAGATGTAAGTGTAGGTTCCTTCCTTTTCTTCCAGTGGGTGAAGATATAAAAGTAGATGTAAGTGTAGGTTCCTTCCTGTGCGTCCAGTGGGTGAAGATGTAAGTGTAGGTTCCTTCCCGTGCGTCCAGTGGGTGAAGATGTAAGTGTAGGTTACTTCCTGTTCTCCCACTGGGTGAAGATGTAAGTGTAGGTTCCTTCCTGTGCGTCCAGCTGCAGAAGAAGACAATAAGTGCTGTTTGATGTCCAGTTCTTCAAGCAACAGTAGCTTAGTGATTATGGCGACGAAGGCACGCATGCGCATGCGCAGACAGGACATCCAAATCCCTGGAGTCAGATCATCATTCATCAGCTCGCTTCATCCCCGGGTTGCCAGACGTCGGCGCGTCCACACAAACCCTCCTCATCTTCCTCGTCCTCCTCCTCATCATCATCATCCAGACGTCGGCGCTCCAGGAGCAGAAGAAGAAGAAGAAGAAGAGTCTCCTCTGCGCACCTGCAGCCTGTTTTTCATTCTTTTGTCGTGGAAAAAAAAGCAGTCATATTCTGCGTGTTTTGGTGTCACTCAGCAGTCCGTCACCACGCCGCGGGGAGCATGGAGACAGTCCGAGTCCACGCACTCTTCTCCCGGCTTCTTCTCCTCGGCGTCGCGGGTAAGAACCTGCCAACCTCCGACCGCCTTTCTGGATGTTTCTGTTTGTGACATCTTGATCAAAGTTTGCAGCGTGACAACACTTCGGTACTTCCGGCTGGGTCTTACTCCTGCACACACACACACACACACACGTGTTGAATTGTGTATTGCATGTATTGCATGTACTGCGTGTACTGCGTGTATTGCATGTATTGCATGTACTGCGTGTATTGCATGTATTGCATGTACTGCGTGTACTGCATGTATTGCATGTATTGCATGTACTGCATGTACTGCGTGTATTGCATGTATTGCATGTACTGTGTGTATTGCATGTATTGCATGTATTGCGTGTACTGCCTGTACTGCGTGTATTGCTTGTATTGCATATATTGCATGTACTGCGTGTATTGCACGTATTGCGTGTACTGCGTGTATTGCATGTACTGCGTGTATTGCATGTATTGCGTGTACTGCGTGTATTGCATGTATTGCATGTACTGCGTGTATTGCATGTATTGCATGTACTGCGTGTATTGCATGTATTGCATGTACTGCGTGTATTGCATGTATTGCATGTATTGCATGTACTGTGTGTATTGCATGTATTGCATGTACTGCATGTATTGCATGTATTGCGTGTATTGCATGTACTACATGCACTGCATGTACTGCGTGTAATGCATGTACTACATGCACCGCATGTACTGCATGTACTACATGTATTGCATGTACTACATGTATTGCATGTACTACATGTATTGCATGTACTACATGTATTGCATGTACTACATGTACTGCGTGTATTGCGTGTACTGCGTGTATTGCGTGTACTACATGCACTGCGTGTATTGCATGTACTACATGCACTGAATGTATTGCATGTACTACATGCACTGCGTGTATTGCGTGTGCTACATGCACTGCGTGTATTGCGTGTGCTACATGCACTGCGTGTATTGCGTGTGCTACATGCACTGCGTGTATTGCGTGTGCTACATGCACTGCGTGTATTGCGTGTGCTGCATGCACTGCGTGTATTGCGTGTGCTGCATGCACTGCGTGTATTGCGTGTGCTGCATGCACTGCGTGTGCTGCATGCACTGCGTGTATTGCGTGTGCTGCATGCACTGCGTGTATTGCGTGTGCTGCATGCACTGCGTGTATTGCGTGTGCTGCATGCACTGCGTGTATTGCGTGTGCTGCATGCACTGCGTGTATTGCGTGTGCTGCATGCACTGCGTGTATTGCGTGTGCTGCATGCACTGCGTGTATTGCGTGTGCTGCATGCACTACGTGTATTGCGTGTACTGCGTGTACTACGTGTATTGCATGTACTGCGTGTACTACGTGTATTGCATGTACTGCGTGTGTTGCATGTACTACGTGTATTGCATGTACTGCGTGTGTTGCGTGTACTACATGCACTGCGTGTATTGCGTGTACTGCGTGTATTGCGTGTACTGCATGTATTGCATATACTGCGTGTATTGAACGTACTGCGTGTACTGAATTTATTGCATGTATTGTGTGTACTGCATGTACTTCGTCTAGTGCATGTACTGCATGTGTTGGGTGTACTGCATGCAGTGCATGTACTCACAATGCATGCAGTAAATGCAGTACGTGGAGTACATGCACTACACGCAGTACATGCAATACATACAATACATTATGTAATGCATGTACTGCATTATTGTGTGTACTTCATGTACTGCAGGTACTGCGTGATGCAGTCACTTCCAACCATTTTCAATGAGCATTTTTACTTGAGCGTGTCAGAAGTTAATCTGCCGTGTCGGAAGCAGATGATTGACATGTTACAAAGATCAGAAGCAGATGATTGACACGTTTGCGTTTAGTCTCTGGTCATCTTGTGTCGTGTGCAAGTCACCTAGGCAACAGGACATAATGTGTGTACACATTCTCAAGTATTTCACCATCTTGGTCACGGCTTGACTCGCATTGTAAGAGCGTTGACCTTTCAGTCTGTTGTTTGGAGCGAGACGCACACAAAAACATTTTGACAGTTTTCTAGAACAACCAAAGGCTGTTTTAACACTGCAGCTGAAGCCAGGCTGAATACACTTCATGCTAGACTGAGTGAACACGATGCTAACATCTAATCTAACTCTACACTCGTTACATAACTTCACCGAAATTGAAACAACGTTGAGAACTTGTTGAATTACTTCCTGATGTCCAGCAACTCAAACACAAGGTTGAAACATCTTATTTACTACCTTTAATCCATGTCAGGTTGTGATGTTGATTCGACCATTTAAGATTTGGTCATTTCCTAACCAACAACGTCGTGAAATTGAGACAGCATTGTCTTAATTCACAAACACAACCATTTTGCGACGTTACTTCGTCAGTTTTAAAGTACAAACCCCGTTTCCATATGAGTTGGGAAATTGTGTTGGATGTAAATATAAACAGAATACAATGATTTGCAAATCTTTTTCAAGCCATATTCAGTTGAATATGCTACAAAGACAACATATTTGATGTTCAAACTCATAAACTTTATTTTTTTTTTTGCAAATAATAATTAACTTAGAATTTCATGGCTGCAACGCGTGCCAAAGTAGTTGGGAAAGGGCATGTTCACCACTGTTACATCACCTTTTCTTTTAACAACACTCAATAAACGTTTGGGAACCGAGGAAACTAATTGTTGAAACTTTGAAAGTGGAATTCTTTCCCATTCTTGTTTTATGTAGAGCTTCAGTCCTTCAACAGTCCGGGGTCTCCGCTGTCGTATTTTACGCTTCATAATGCGCCACACATTTTCCATGGGAGACAGGTCTGGACTGCAGGCGGGCCAGGAAAGTACCCGCACTTTTTTTTTTACGAAGCCACGCTGTTGAATGTGGCTTGGCATTGTCTTGCTGAAATAAGCAGGGGCGTCCATGAAAAAGACGGCGCTTAGATGGCAGCATATGTTGTTCCAAAACCTGTATGTACCTTTCAGCATTAATGGTGCCTTCACAGATGTGTAAGTTACCCATGCCTTGGGCACTAATGCACCTCCATACCATCACACATGCTGGGTTTTGAACATTACGTCGATAACAGTCTGGATGGTTCGCTTCCCCTTTGGTCCGGATGACACGATGTCGAATATTTCCAAAAACAATTTGAAATGTGGACTCGTCAGACCACAGAACACTTTTCCACTTTGCATCAGTCCATCTTAGATGATCTCGGGCCCAGAGAAGCCGGCGGCGTTTCTGGATGTTGTTGATAAATGGCTTTGGCTTTGCATTGTAGAGCTTTAACTTGCACTTACAGATGTAGCGACAAACTTTATTTAGTGACAGTGGTTTTCTGAAGTATTCTGAGCCCATGTGGTGATATCCTTTAGAGATTGATGTGGGTTTTTGATACAGTGCCGTCTGAGGGATGGAAGGTCACTGTCGTTCAATGTTGGTTTCCGGCCATGCCGCTTACGTCGAGTGAGTTCTCCAGATTCTCTGAACTTTTTGATGATATTATGGAGCGTAGATGTTGAAATCCCTAAATTTCTTGCAATTGCACTTTGAGAAAGGTTGTTCTTAAACTGTTTGACTATTTGCTCACGCAGTTGTGGACAAAGGGGTGTACCTCGCCCCATCCTTTCTTGTGAAAGACTAAGGAAGCTGTTTTTATACCCAATCATGGCACCCACCTGTTCCCAATTAGCCTGCACACCTGTGGGATGTTCCAAATAAGTGTTTGATGAGCACTCCTCAACTTTATCAGTATTTATTGCCACCTTTCCCAACTTCTTTGTCACGTGTTGCTGGCATCAAATTCTAAAGTTAATGATTATTTGCACAAAATTTTTTTTTATGAGTTTGAACATCAAATATGTTGTCTTTGTAGCATATTCAACTTAATATGGGTTGAAAAGGATTTGCAAATCATTGTATTCTGTTTATATTTACATCAAACACAATTTCCCAACTCGTATGGAAACGGGGTTTGTACATGGACGTACAATCAATGTCTGGTGCCTGCTGGGGCGAGACCTAGAAAAACCTGTGTGTCGGCAAATTGGACTCAACTGAAATCAATTTAATCCGAGCTTGCTCGCCCCAAACACACTTTTAACTTGTTACATGTTTAAAAACAAACACACAACTAAACAATGAGAAATATTGTATCATAAGCAATACAATAGAATGAACTATGAAGTTTTATGGAGTATAAAGTACAGTATTTACCTTAGAGAGCGGACTTCTGCGGTATATCCTTCAATCTTCTTTACTGTCAAGCACACCATCCGCAGCTTATCCATATTTTAACGGATAAATGTCCCCCATTTAAATAGTATTTGAACATCTTTGGCTGGCGTTAGACTTCAGTGTAGCGCAGACTAGTGGTTAGCTACCCTCCGAATGCTTCGCCAAGTTGTTTGATGATTTATTTATTTAATTTCACGCTCATTTTCTTCCTTTTCATGCTTGAGAAAAAAAATCATATTTATGTGGATCTCCAGCTATAAGCTAATGCTAGCGAGTAAGAGTCAATGTTTTAGTTGGATTTTTCGTGGTGGAATTTGTGCGAAAAGGAAGCTCATGGCCGGAATTTTTGCACGTAACCAAAAGTAGTTTTTAACCTTCTTTACCTCAGGGCCCAACTTTCCTACCACAGAAATGTGAACACTGGGTTAGTAATCTTACACTTGATTTAATCAATAATGATATCAAACCTAGCTACAGTTTACAACTTTGTCAAATGATATGAAAACATGTGTTGATTACAAAGATGATTTATTTTACACTTAAGGCTTAGGTCAGGCTGATTATAAAAATAAATGCTATTCAAATTGCCGCCGGGGTGCTAATTAATGTAAAACATCTTCTCACTCCGGCACTTACCAAAGGCATGCGGTAAATTTAGGCCTGCGCTTATAAATTTGAGTGTGATGTAAGGATACCATCATGAAAAGCACATTTAATAAAAACATTATGGTCTTACCTTAACTTATAAATGAAGTCCATGCGCAGCTCCTTCTGATCAAAAGCATCGATAACTTGTTTATAGAAGTCTTCCTTATCTTTCTTCAGTTTTAAAAGTCTCTCTGTCTCGATGGAGATCTTCCTTTATTACCTCCTGCTTCCATTGAAAGTCCAGTTTAGTAAACGATTTTATTTTAGATATGTAATCCCCCATGTTAAAAGTGCAAGCGAGAGGAAATAATAAACGATCGCTGCTTGTTGTCACTTCTTCTGCAGCCGAGTAGTCGCAAGAAGGATCACTAGCGCCCTCTACCACCAGGAGGCGGGAGTCATTTAATGACTCATATTTGACACACGCAGCTACGGTATATTAATAAAAAAAATAGCTGCTTACTGTTCTTTTTAGCATATTCAATAGCTTGGAGCTTAAATCCTACTGAATAGCTCTTAATCTTCTTCCCTTTATGCCATTTCAAATGATTGAAATCAGCCTCCTCCATTTTGAAAATGATGACAGGTGAAGTGTCACTCGTGACGTGACGAGTTTGACCCGGGGGAAATTCTAGGCATCTGTTAATTATTTAGCAAAACGAGTTTGATCCGGCGGAAATTCTAGACATGCGCTGATAAAAACAATATTTTGCGAAACGAGTTTGACCCGGCGTTAATCCTAAGCCGGCGGTAATGCTAAGCATGCCCTAATTATTTTGTGGAACGAGTTGACCCGGCAGTAATTCTAGGCAGGCGCATACTATATACATGGCGGCAATTCAAGGAAATACGGTAATAAATTTGCATACAATTGTGTGTTGAAATAAGTGAACTAAATTAATAATGACTTAACTGTCTATAAAAATAAAAGTGCAAATGAGAATACAGCTCCACCACTTTAGTCATCATTTTGCGCTTAAGAAACGTCTGACTTCTTCTATTTGTCGGATATTGTCACTGCTGCCACAAGTGGTGGAAAGGTGTATTACAAATGCAACACATTTGAGCTGAGAAACACATTTTTTCTAATTGTTCTGCCCTGTGGTTAAAGGGGCTGTTTGCAACATTTACACAAAGGCGCTAACTTTCCCATCTATTTGCCACAGTAGATTCCGCCCTTTATCAGACAAACTTGGAATTTGTGAAACATACAAACCATTTTAAAACAAACATGTTCTAACACAGGGGTCACCAACCTTTTTTTTAATGCCGAAGGGCTACCAGTTTGATAAACACTTAAATAAATTGCCAGAAATAGCCAATTAGCTCAATTTACCTGTTATTATTAATTAATGATATTTATCTTTGTGGAAACACTGATCATCCATCCATCCATCCATCATCTTCAGCTTATCCGAGGTCGGGTCGCGGGGGCAACAGCCTAAGCAGGGAAACCCAGACTTCCCTCTCCCCAGCCACTTCGTCTAGCTCTTCCCGGGGGATCCCGAGGCGTTCCCAGGCCAGCCGGGAGACATAGTCTTCCCAACGTGTCCTGGGTCTTCCCCGTGGCCTCCTACCGGTTGGACGTGCCCTAAACACCTCCCTAGGGAGGCGTTCGGGTGGCATCCTGACCAGATGCCCGAACCACCTCATCTGGCTCCTCTCGATGTGAAGGAGCAGCGGCTTTACTTTGAGTTCCTCCCGGATGGCAGAGCTTCTCACCCTATCTCTAAGGGAGAGACCCGCCACACGGCGGAGGAAACTCATTTCGGCCGCTTGTACCCGTGATCTTATCCTTTCGGTCATGACCCAAAGCTCATGACCATAGGTGAGGATGGGAACGTAGATCGACCGGTAAATTGAGAGCTTTGCCTTCCGGCTCAGCTCCTTCTTCACCACAACGGATCGGTACAACGTCCGCAATACTGAAGACGCCGCACCGATCCGCCTGTCGATCTCACGATCCACTCTTCCCCCACTCGTGAACAAGACTCCTAGGTATTTGAACTCCTCCACTTGGGGCAGGGTCTCCTCCCCAACCCGGAGATGGCATTCCACCCTTTTCCGGGCGAGAACCATGGACTCGGACTTGGAGGTGCTGATTCTCATTCCGGTCGCTTCACACTCTGCTGCGAACCGATCCAGCGAGAGCTGAACATCCCAGTCAGATGAAGCCATCAGGACCACATCATCTGCAAAAAGCAGAGACCTAATCCTGCGGTCACCAAACCGGAACCCCTCAACGCCTTGACTGCGCCTAGAAATTCTGTCCATAAAAGTTATGAACAGAATCGGTGACAAAGGACAGCCTTGGCGGAGTCCAACCCTCACTGGAAATGTGTCCGACTTACTGCCGGAAATGCGGACCAAGCTCTGGTACTGATCGTACAGGGATCGGACCGCCACAATAGGATAGTCCGATACCCCATACTCTCTAAGCACTCCCCACAGGACTTCCCGAGGGACACGGTCCAATGCCTTCTCCAAGTCCACAAAGCACATGTAGACTGGTTGGGCAAACTCCCATGCACCCTCAAGAACCCTGCCGAGAGTATAGAGCTGGTCCACAGTTCCACGACCAGGGCGAAAACCACACTGTTCCTCCTGAATCCGAGGTTCGACTATCCGGCGTAGTCTCCTCTTCAGTACACCTGAATAAACCTTACCGGGAAGGCTGAGGAGTGTGAAATCATCTAAATGATTTCTTACAAAAAATATATAATTTTGATGACATGTTTTAGATAGGTTAAAATATATAACAAATTGGACCAAGCTATATTTCTAACAAAGACAAATCATTATTTCTTCTAGATTTTCCAGAACAAAAATTTTAAAAGAAATTCAAAAGACTTTGAAATAAGATTTAAATTTGATTCTACAGATTTTCTAGATTTGCCAGAATAATTTTTGGGGAATTTTAATCATAAGTTTGAAGAAATATTTCACAAATATTCTTCGTCGAAAAAAACGAAGCTAAAATGAAAAATTAAATTAAAATGTGTTTATTATTTTTTAGAATAAAAAAAAAAATACTTGAACATTGATTTAAACTGTCAGGAAAGAAGAGGAAGGAATTTAAAAGGTAAAAAGGTGTTTAAAAATCCTAAAATCATTTTTAAGGTTGTATTTTTTTCTCAAAAATTTTCTTTCTGAAAGTTATAAGAAGCAAAGTAAAAAAATAAATGAATTTATTTAAACAAGTGAAGACCAAGTCTTTAAAATATTTTCTTGGATTTTCAAATTCTATTTGAGTTTTGTCTCTCTTAGAATTAAAAATGTCCAGCAACGCGAGACCAGCTTGCTAGTAAATAAATACAATTTTAAAAAATAGAGGCGGCTCGCTGGTAAGTTCTGCTATTTGAGCTATTTTTAGAACAGGCCAGTGGGCGACTCGTCTGGTGACCCCTGATCTAACATAAGCTAGCCAACGGGTGTTGCTGTTATATATTTTTTTGCTTTTTAAAAATGTAACTGTGAGGAAGTCGCAAACCTCACCTTTTAAGAAACACCGACCTAAGGCGTGTGTGACAAAATGAGGGCACGACTTAATGGGTGACTTGGAATTTCTCACACAGCTTAAAAATATTTTTTGCAAAGCAGAGTAACCCTGTAATACTCTTCCATATCAGTAGGTGGCAGCCGCTAGCTAATTGCTTTGTAGTTGTGGGAAACAGTGGGAGGCAGGGTGCAGGTAAAAAGGTGTCTAATGCTTTAGACCAGGGGTGTCAAACTCATTTTAGATCATTGAGTGGGTCGGACTGGCACGATAACTTAAAAATAAAGACAACTTCAGATTGTCTTCTTTGTTTAAAAATAGAACAAGCACATTCTGAAATTGTACAAATCATAATGTTGTTTTGTTTTTTTACACTTAAATGTTTCGTTTAATAGTATTGCATCTTTATTTATATTTTCTGACTAAATTATGTGATAACGGTCATCTGTTAACTCATTGGTGTTAATTTTCAATCAAGATAAAAAAAATATATATCAAAATCAAATGACAGGATGTTTATGTATTTTGATCATTTTCCCTCGACCGGTGTGTGAACATCATGTGGGTTATACATTTTTTTTGCATATGAAGCACATTCTACAAAGAATTGCTTTTGTGATATCCAGTGGACACGTTTAGAATAGCAGTTTATTCCATTAAAACATTTTGGCGCATTTTTATACTGGATAAAACCTGTTTATGGTCCTGATCCGGCCCACGGGTCTTACGTTTGACACCCCTGCTTTAGACCAAAAATAAACAAAAGGTGAGTGCAGCTAAAAAGAGGAATTGAAGGATAGGGGAAGACTACGCAGAACCAAACTGAAACTGAACTGGCTACAAAGTTAACAAAAAACGGAATGCTGGACGACAGCAAAGACTTACTCTGGCGCAAAGACAAAGTACACCCAAACATGATATGACAATCAACAATGTCCCCACAAAGAAGGATTAAAAACAACTGAAATATTCTTGATTGCTAGAACAAAGTAGATGCGGGGAATATCGCCCAAAGGAAGACAGGAAAATACCAAAATAATAGAAAAAGCCACCAAAATAGGACCGCAAGACAAGAAGTAGAAGACTACGCACAGGAAAAGAGCAAAAAAGTTGGCTCCAAAAAGACTGAACAGAAAAGAGCACACCAGCTGGTTGCCAAAAACGAGGTCACTGACCTTATGAAACATTCATGAAAGACATTTCCGTCTGTGTATTCTGCGTACGCTATCGCAAAGCACAACCCATAGAGGGCGCATCCGTTAATGCTGACGTTGCATTTATGTGATGATGTGATAATTGCGCAGTATTAGCATCGACTCGGTCACATGAGTCCATTCCAAGGAGTTAGCTTCTGAACTAGCAATACGACGGAGTTGACTTTGTCTCAATGTTCACGTTCCACATTTGAGTACTTTTCGACAGCGAGGCATCTTTGCCTGCAGCGATACGACTGCAGCACAGTCCAACCATCTGTCTCGCTGTCTGCCAAGTCGGCATGTGGAAGACTGTCTTGTTTGACTCGCGGTATCACACCCACACACTAAACTGCCTGATGTGTGTGTTGGCCTAATTCCGTCCATTTTTTTTCTAAACACCACTTCTCTCTTTCATATTTTAATGGTGGAATGGGGCCCGAATGCAATCATCTCAGAACGGAGCGATTGTCTTGCTGTTGTCGACTGAAGTATCGCAACATTAAAAAAGCACTGGACAGCTCTGGTTCCAAAAGAGAGGTAAAACAAAAGTAGTGAACGGAAGGCAAGATATTCCTTCTGATAACGTTGGACAAATGGGAATGCTCAAAGCCATGTTTGTTTACAGTGGAAGTTTAATGCTTCTTTAGCACCTGCAGTAAGTGGACTTGTCCAAAAGGTGGCGCCATTGCACACATTTTGTTTTACACCTTACAAAAATTACTTTGTTGAATTTCGTTGTCATCTCAATGAGCTGTTTTATTCACATTACAGCTGCTCCAAGTGCTAACTGCTAGCCTGAAGCACATACACACAATGTCGTAACATGAAGACGCACCGCAACCTTTACATAATCGCAACACAGAAAGCACAGAACAGCTTCGTTTCAAAAAGAGATATAAAACAAAAGTAGTGAGCAGAAGGAAAGAATGACATTACAGCTGCTCCAAGTGCTAACTGCTAGCCTGAAAAACACACAACGTCGTAACATGAAGACGCGTACATAACCCGTACATTATTGCAACATAAAAAGCACAGAACAGCTCCCTTTCAAAAAGAGAGGTAAAACAAAAGTAGTGAACAGAAGGAATGATAGAAATGAACAAAGCCATGTTTGTTTACAGTGGAAGTCCAATGCTTCTTCAGCGCCTGCAGTAAGATTACTCGTCCCAAATTATACGACATCTTTCAGTTTATGTTAGGTTCTGCCAATGTCAAAATATTGTATAGTTGTTGTTTTTTTAGACCCTACAAAAATATTTTTGTTGAATTTTGTTGTTTTCTTAACGAGCTGTTTATTCACAACATTACAGCTGCTACAAGTTCTAACCACTAGCCTGAAAAACATACACACAATGTCATAGCATGAAGACATGCCGCAACCTGTACATAATCGCAACATAAAAAGCACAGAAGAGTTCCGTATCAAAAAGAGAGGTAAAACAAAAGTAGTGAACAGAAGGAAAGCTAAATAGGGTGATAACGTCGGACAAGTAGAAAAGCACAAAGCCATGTTTGTTTACAGTGGAAGTCCGATGCTTCTTTTCTTCAGCGCCTGCAGTAAGTGGGCTTGTTCAAAAGGTGGCGTCATAGCACGACATTTTTTTAGTCCTTGCAAAAACGGCTTTGTTGAATTTCGTTGTCATCTTAACGAGCTGTTTTATTCATGACATCACAGCTGCTCCAAGCGCTAACTGCTAGCCTGAAAAACATACACACAATGTCTTAACATAAAGATGCACCGCAACCCGTACATAATCACAACATAATAAGCACGGAACAGCTGCGTTTCAAAAAGAGAGGTAAAACAAAAGTAGTGAACAGAAGGAAAGATAAAACTGGCGATAACGTCGGACAAGTAGAAAACCACAAAGCCATGTTTGTTCACAGTGGAAGTCCAATGCTTCTTTTCTTCAGCGCCTGCAGTAAGTGGGCTTGTTCAAAAGGTGGCGTCATAGCACGACATTTTTTTAGTCCTTGCAAAAACTGCTTTGTTGAATTTCGTTGTCATCTTAACGAGCTGTTTTATTCATGACATTACAGCTGCTACAAATTCTAACCACTAGCCTGAAAAACATACACACAATGTCATGGCATGAAGACATGCCGCAACCTGTACATAATCGCAACATAAAAAGCACAGAAGAGTTCCGTTTCAAAAAGAGAGGTAAAACAAAAGTAGTGAACAGAAGGAAAGATAAAAACTGGTGATAACTTCGGACAAGCAGAAATGCACAAAGCCATGTTTGTTTAAAGTGGAAGTCCAATGCTTCTTCAGCACCTGCAGTAAGTGGACTTGTCCAAAAGGTGGCGACAAAGCACAAATATTAACGCACCTTTATGTTATGTTCTGTGCATGTCAAAGTACAGTATTCCGATTTAAAACGTGATGCATGAAAATGCACATCAGAATCAGATATTTTTCCCCCCAGAGTCCATGTAGACCGGAACATTCTACTCCTAATGATTATTATATTAAATAAATATGAATGATATTGACACATATATTTGCCCTTTGTGGTGAAAAATCATAACGCTTGTAACTTCCTTCCACATGCTCCCATCTTCCTGAAATTTTTGATGATGGGTCGAGGAATTGGGGCGGACGTGACCGCTGGGTCATGTGACCACTGTTGGACCAGAGGGCCGTGGCTTATCGTCTTTGTTCTGTTTGTTTCCAAAGTTGTTTGAGGAGGTTGAGGTCAGGGCTTTTCTGGTTCTTCCTGTGCGCACTGGTTCCGAGCCTGTGAGGTGAATAGAAGGATTATGGCTCATATTTGCTGCTATGCAGCAGCATATGTTGCTGATTCTGTGTGTCTGACATGATCTTTTCATATTTGCTGCTATGCAGCAGCATATGTTGCTGCTGTGCGTCTGGCATGATCTTTTCATAATTGCTGCTATGCAGCAGAATATATTGCTACTTCTGTGCGTCTGACACGATCTTTTCGTAGTTGCTGCTATGCAGCAGCATATGTTGCTGCTTCTGTGCGTCTGATACGATCTTTTCGTAGTTGCTGCTACTTCTGTGCGTCTGACATGATCTTTTCGTAGTTGCTGCTATGCAGCAGCATATGTTGCCGCTTCTGTGCGTCTGACATGATCTATTCGTAGTTGCTGCTATGCAGCAGCATATGTTGCCGCTTCTGTGCGTCTGACATCTCTTCGTAGTTGCTGATATGCAGCAGCATATGTTGCTGTTTGTGTGCGTCTGACATGATCTTTTCATATTTGCTGCTATGCAGCAGCATATGTTGCTGCTTCTGTGCGTCTGACATGATCTTTTCGTAGTTGCTGCTATGCAGCAGCATATGTTGCTTCTGTGCGTCTGGCATGATCTTTTCACATTTGCTGCTATGCAGCAGCATATGTTGCTGCTTGTGTGCGTCTGACATATTTTCATATTTGCTGCTATGCAGCAGCATATGTTGCCGCTTCTGTGCGTCTGACATGATCTTTTCATATTTTCTGCTATGCAGCAGCATATGTTGCTGCTTCTGTGCATCTTATATGATCTTTTCATATTTGCTGCTTTGCAGCAGCATATGTTGCTACTTCTGTGCGTCTGACATGATCTTTTCGTATTTGCTGCTGTGCAGCAGCATATGTTGCCGCTTCTGTGCGTCTGACATGATCTTTTCACATTTGCTGCTATGCAGCAGCATATGTTGCCGCTTCTGTGCGTCTGACATGATCTTTTCATATTTTCTGCTATGCAGCAGCATATGTTGCTGCTTCTGTGCATCTTATATGATCTTTTCATATTTGCTGCTTTGCAGCAGCATATGTTGCTACTTCTGTGCGTCTGACATGATCTTTTCGTATTTGCTGCTGTGCAGCAGCATATGTTGCCGCTTCTGTGCGTCTGACATGATCTTTTCACATTTGCTGCTATGCAGCAGCATATGTTGCCGCTTCTGTGCGTCTGACATGATCTTTTCATATTTTCTGCTATGCAGCAGCATATGTTGCTGCTTCTGTGCATCTTATATGATCTTTTCATATTTGCTGCTTTGCAGCAGCATATGTTGCTACTTCTGTGCGTCTGACATGATCTTTTCGTATTTGCTGCTGTGCAGCAGCATATGTTGCCGCTTCTGTGCGTCTGACATGATCTTTTCACATTTGCTGCTATGCAGCAGCATATGTTACTGCTTCTGTGCGTCTGACATGATCTTTTCATGATCTTTTCTGCTTTGTTCTTTTAGAGAAAGTGGACAATGAACTTTATAAACAATACAGATATAAATATAATCCCCCGTCACAATAACTGTCTTTATTTCTTTCTGTGCACACACACACACACACACGTGTGTGTGTGTGTGTGTATACATATATGTGCGTATATATGCATGTATGTATAAATGTGTAGTGAGTCTTATTCTGCGTTATGTAGTTTTTGGAGTAAGAGACACTCCACCATTCCGTCGTTTCATCATTTATTGGCCACCTCATCAGCAAAAGTCTGAAAGAAGAGGAAATAAACAACATTCATTCATACAAAAATAATAATTTAAATTGCATTAACAAAAACGTTTTATCACCCAAAAAATAATGATAATACACAAAGCCACATACCTTTGTTGGAAACATGAAACACATACACAGGTCTCTACTTTTCTGGCGTAGTGATATCTGCGTAAATACCATGCGTAATTATGACCAAACATTTCAAACATCCTTACTTAACAAAATTGTGCATAAAGAAAATACTTAAAACAACACATCACTTATACCGACAACATTGTTTTAACTTGTTATGAAAGTTTAGAAATAATATTTAGACAAGAAACACAGAGCAATGGAGAACTATTACCTCATCAGCAAAAGTCCGATAGAAGAGGAAGTAAATATCCGAAAAAAAAACGCAGAGTCACTTCCTGCACCAGACATCCGGTTGTTCAAAATAAAACCAATACTTCAAAATAAAACATAACACCCTGTCTCGTTCATAATATAGCGCAACAACACACTATTCCATATGTATGTGTATGTATGTATATATATATATACAAACCCCATTTCCATATGAGTTGGGAAATTGTTTTAGATGTAAATATAAACAGAATACAATGATTTGCAAATCCTTTTCAAGCCATATTCAGTTGAATATGCTACAAAGACAACATATTTGATGTTCAAACTCATAAACTTTTTTTTTTCTTGCAAATAATAATAAACTTAGGATTTCATGGCTGCAACAAGTGCCAAAGTAGTTGGGAAAGGGCATGTTCACCACTGTGTTACATCACAGAAAGAAGAAAATTACTTAAATACTGGCTGTGATGATCAGGAACAGGTGCGGGACTTAGGGCAGGGGCGTGACAAGGTCGGAACTAATACGTTGGCATGGAAACAAGCAAAACGTGACTGAATGTCCAAAATCCAAAACATAACATGACAAAACAAAACATGATCCATAGGTGTGACAGATTGACACCTTTATTAGTAGATTGCAAAGTACAGTACATATTCCGTACAATTGACCACTAAATGGTAACACCCGAATAAGTTTTTCAACTTGTATCATCAATTCATGATACAAATGGCATAAAAAACAATGTGTGGACTGCTTAATGACGCCAGTAAACAACACCAAAACTTTAAATCCACTCAAAGATCAGTCAAAATGTTTTTAGTAGGACTTTGAAGCCGCACCACTTGACGAATTGTCGGCCCGTTACGGCTACCGTAGTGTTACTATGGTTTGTGTATAAAGAACGCAAAATGGCAGACATATTATCTGGCGTTTTGTTTCAAAATAAAAGCCAAAAGCAACTTTTTTTTACCTTCTGGTACCTGCTGATCTGTTTTTGGGATCTGCATTAGTGCTGAAAATTTGTGCGCATCTGCCTTTGTAGTTGGTGGTTATGTGACATTCATCCTCCACTGTTGCCATTTCTAATATAAAGTAGTGTAAAGTTCTTACTTATATCTGTCAGTAAACTCCCCATGAAAGCACTAAAACATACCGGTGTAGTGAGTTGACATTAATCACCCAATGAACTTTACTTATCAGAGAGTTCCGGTCGGACGGTTTTTCACATGACACATTTTGGGTGGTGTTGTTGTTTTCCGGATGAGGAGATGCTGCTCCGTTATTGATTAAAGTAAATTCTGAATGTCATTAAAACAGTTAGCCCCAATCCACTTTATTTGTATCAGACATTTAAACAACAAAAAATGTTTCCAAAGTGCTGCACAACAATGTTAAAAACAATATTCAAATATTATCCTTAGCTCCACCAATGACTGAATAAAAACAATAAATAGACAAATATAAAACTGTCAGGTTGTGTTGGTGACGAACCAGGCATTGAGCAAGAAAACATCATATAATGTCCAAAAATATAAAAATAAAGACGAAACACAAACCAGAAAATGGGAAGACAAACTGGAAACAGGGAAGAGGGATCCAGCAAACAGGAACTAGGAACAAAAAGACGGAAAGTAATCCACGGTTTACAGGAACGGCGACAAGTAGTCAGGACAATAATCCATCCCTGACTGGAGGAACAAGCAGGTTTAAATAGGAGCGGGCTGATTGACGCCAGGTGTGGCCAAGTGCCAATCAGCCGCAGCTGAGGGGAAACAGCGCTCAGGGAGAAAAGCAGGAAATGACCAAAATAAAAGCTCTGACAGGAAACAAATACATACACAGAGGAAAAACTAAAACAAAACCAACTGTCAGGGGACAAACCTGACAAAAACCAAGTCATTGTCACCGACGTCCCACTGGGTGTGAGTTTTCCTTGCCCTTATGTGGGCCTACCGAGGATGTCGTGGTGGTTTGTGCAGCCCTTTGAGACACTAGTGATTTAGGGCTATATAAGTAAACATTGATTGATTGATTGATTGATTGAATGTAAAAATAAATATCATTAAAAACGATTTTAAAAGCTTAACCCAATTAAAACAATGAATCGATTATTTATATATATATATATATATATATATATATATATATATATATATATATGTGTATATATATGTATATGTTGGCCCTGTGATAAGGTGGCGACTTGTCCAGGGTGTACCCCGCCTTCCGCCCGATTGTAGCTGAGATAGGCGCCAGCACCCCCGCGATCCCGAAAGGTAGCGGTAGAAAATGGATGGATGGATATATATATATATATATATATATATATATATATATATATATATATATATATATATATATATATATTGTGTGTGTGGGGCTTCACTGTGGCAGAGGGGTTAGTGCGTCTGCCTCACAATACAAAGTTCCTGCAGTCCTGGGTTCAAATCCAGGCTCGGGATCTTTCTGTGTGGAGTTTGCATGTTCTCCCCGTGAATGCGTGGGTTCCCTCCGGGTACTCCGGCTTCCTCCCACTTCCAAAGACATGCACCTGGGGATAGGTTGACTGTCAACACTAAATTGGCTCTAGTGTGTGAATGTTGTCTATCTGTGTTGGCCCTGCGATGAGGTGGCGACTTGTCCAGGGTGTACCCCGCCTTCCGCACGATTGCAGCTGAGATAGGAGCCAGCGCCCCCCGCAACCCCAAAAGGGAATAAGCGGTAGAAAAATGGATGGATGGATGTGTGTGTGTGTGTGTGTGTATTTATGGCACTTCTTCCACTCCCGTCCTTGCACGCTACACCACTACAACAAAGATGATGGGGAGAAGATGCTGTCCAAGTGGAGGCACCTAAATAAGACCCGCCTACAAAACGGCGCGACTTGAAGATGAAGTGTAAAACATTTTAAGTAAAGAACCACCATTACATGTTATGTAGACCACAAGGACGTCTTTTACATGTAGAAAATAATCATAATAACAATATCCTTCAATGCGCTTTATAATCTGGTGCGCCCTCCAGTCCGGAAAATACAAAATTTAGTGTATTTTGCTATTAGGACAGACAACTTTATCATATTTGTTTCCATGCATCATTCGTATCTTTGCCGCTCTCCACTTCCGGGAAGAAGTCACGTGACAGAACACCAGCAATGGGACATTTTTCAAAGATGTTATGAGTCGCAGCACTGAAGGATCGTGCTATCGATGGATTGCTCGGGCGTGACAATTGGTCGGATGGACGCGCGTCAAAACATCCTGCATGCTATTGATCGTCTCCATCCAAGCCGGCAGCAAGTGTGTGTGTGTGTGTGTGTGTGTGTGTGTGTGTGTGTGAGAGAGAGAGAGAACATGTGTTTTGGTGTAGTTGGCATCTGCATATGAAAACAATGATGTCATGGCGGCGCATCATGTGACTGTCCAGTGATCACATGACCATCTGGTCATGCAGCCGACTGAGAGACCACTTTGGCATCGCAGGACGCCTGATGGCATAATTGCCTTCAAAATACCGCCAATGACTAAGTCAACACATGAATAATACGTACACTAGAGCAGGGGTGCCCATTACGTCGATGGCGAGCTACCAGTCAACCGCGGGGGGTGTGTCAGTCGATCTCCAGCCAGGCTTTTAAAAAAAATAGACCTAAAAATGAGTGATCATCAATCTTCACCAAGACGTCACTTAAATGACATTCACGGTACCGGAGGGTCTTGTGAGATGACGCTGGCTGCTGCAAGATCAGTATTATGAAAATATGACCGAGAGGAAGGCGAGAAACACTTTTTATTTCAACAGACTCTCGCGCCGTACCTTCCGTCAAAACTCTAAAGGCCGACTGCACATTTCCTATCTTCACAATAAAAGCCCTGCTTTATGCTGCCTGCGCTAACTAAATACAGAGTCTCGGAAAACTGGCGTGCACAAGCGATCCTTCAGAAAGCTGGCGTGCACATCACTTGTGCACGCCAGCTTTCCGAGACTCTTATTTTGTTAGCGCAGGCAGCATGAAGCAGGGCTTTTATTGTGAAGATAGGAAATGTGCAGTCGGCCTTTAGAGTTTTGACGGAAGGGACGGCGCGAAAGTCTGTTGAAATAAAAAGTGTTTCTCGCCTTCCTCTCTGTCATTTTTTCATAATAATGAACTGGCAGCAGCCAGCGTCATCTCACAAGACCCTCGGGTGCCGTGAATGTCAATCAAGCAAGCTACGGAATTTGCCGCCAATGTTTTTCTTGTAAAGTGTATGGAAGCTGGATGAATTAGATGCCAAAAACCAACCACTTTCATGTGGTATTGTACAGAAAGGACAACTTTTTTTCTCCTCCATTTGAAAATGTGGGCGTTATCATCATTACTGTCTGATTCCAATCAATGCAAGTCATCAGAATCAGGTAATACACCAACTTATATTCTCGTCTTTGTGAAAGAAAGACATCTATATGTGTTACACATGCTTGTATTATCATTAAACACATTTAACTTGTTTACAAAAATGTCTCTTTCATAAATAAATAAATATAAATGATATATATAAATGAGGTAGATCCCCTCGAGTTGGTCAATTGAAAAGTAGCTCGCCTGCAGAAAAAGTGTGGGCACCCCTGCACTAGAGCGATGTTTTTCAACCTTTTTTTTTAAGCCGAGGAACGTAAAAAGTGGTTCTTGGAAATGACTTTAAAGCATAAGCAAAGCATGCATGACTATAGCTCTTGTCTCAAAGTACGTGTACTATCACCAGCTGTCACATCACACCCTGACTTATTGTCACCTTTTAGCTGTTTTCCTGTGTGTAGTCTTTTACTTCTTGTCTTGCGCTCCTTTGAGGACTCCTCAAAGATGGACGCTTTTGACCTCCCTTTTTTTCCAACAACACCTGGTGTCGAACTTGAGATCGTCCTCAGTCCACAAAAACATTCAACATCTCACCCAAGTTAACTGGGCATACATGCACGCACACGCCCCTCCCCAAATCAACGCCTTCACCACCGCTTAATTCCTCCGGGGTTTTGGATGGCTGAGTAGCGTTTTATAGCAGCAGCCGGACACCAGGGCCCCAACTCCCCCCACGCCCCTTCCTCCGTTGCAAGTTGGTGTGATTACATATACCATGTTTGTGTGCCATGCTATGTGAGGTTTTTTCCTCAGACTCAGTCTGGACCCTTCCTGAGGGTCCAGCCTTAGACTGATATTTTTTTTTTTTACCCTTTCCCAATGTCACCTTTTCTCACCTTTTTAAGAAGCGCCGTAAGTGGCTGATCTGTTGGCAGTCCCGTCTTATCGCTTTGTAGTGAAGTGAAGTGAATTATATTTATATAGCGCTTTTCTCAAGTGACTCAAAGCGCTTTACATAGTGACACCCAATATCTAAGTTACATTTAAACCAGTGTGGGTGGCACTGGGAACAGGTGGGTAAAGTGTCTTGCCCAAGGACACAACGACAGTGACTAGGATGGCAGAAGCGGGAATCGAACCTGCAACCCTCAAGTTGCTGGCACGGCCACTCTACCAACCGAGCTATGCCGTAACGTATGTCTGCTCTTAGTGGGACTGTGCCGAAAATTTAATTTCAGTTCTTATGTGTCTTGTACATGTTAAGAATGGACAAAATAAGGCTGCTGTCTATTTTGGTGTTTTTTTTGTCTTTTTTCTGTGTTTTCCTGTAGCAGTTTCATGTCTTCCTTTGAGCGATAAACTTTGTTTTAGAAAGCAAGACTTTTTCAGTTGTTCTTATCCTTCTTTGTGGGGACTGTTGATTGTCATGTCCTATTCGGATGTACATTGTCTTTGCTCCACAGTAAGTCTTTGCTGTTGTCCAGCATTTTATTTTGTTAGACAGTTGGGATTTAGTTTGGTTCTGCATAGTCTTCCCTAAGCTTCAATGCCTTTTCTTAGGGACACTCACCTGTTGTTTATTTTTGGCTTAAGCGTTGGATACGACGACAAACCCTTGTGTTCCTGACATCCACAGAGCAATTTGCTACCAGCTGCCACCTAGTGATATGGAAGAGTATTACAGGGTTACTCTATAATTACTGCTTTGCAAACAATTATTTTAATCCGAATAGCTGAAATTACATAATCTCCCGCAGCACAGTAGTTGAAAAACACTGCACTACAGAGCACTGATTGTAAATTACTGTACAGCTGTCTACTTAAATTGTGATTTTTTCAAGTTGTCCGCCTGACTACAGTCTTGTCTGGATGACAGGAAACAAAACTGACAGTTGAGCCGGGGTTATTGATTACAGTATCGACTCATTGCCAGGGGGTGTTGGTGCCATCTTTGGATTGTGCATTTCATTACACATTTGTTGACTGCACCGCTTAAAGAGGCGCTATTCTGCAAAGGCAACTTTTTTTTCCCGACTATCGGAAGTTGTGTATTTGGGATCTGCATGAGATATTTGTAAAATAATCTTGCCCTTTTTCATACAAACCCTGTTTCAATATGAGTTGGGAAATTGTGTTAGATGTAAATATAAACAGAATACAATGATTTGCAAATCCTTTTCAAGCCATATTCAGTTGAATATGCTACAAAGACAACATATTTGATGTTCAAACTGATAAATACTGATAAAGTTGAGGAATGCTCATCAAACACTTATTTGGAACAACAGGTGTGCAGGCTAATTGGGAACAGGTGGGTGCCATCATTGGCTATAAAAACAGCTTCCCAAAAAATGCTCAGTCTTTCACAAGAAAGGATGGGGCGAGGTACACCCCTTTGTCCACAACTGCGTGAGCAAATAGTCAAACAGTTTAAGAACAACCTTTCTCAAAGTGCAATTGCAAGAAATTTAGCGATTTCAACATCTACGCTCCATAATATCATCAAAAGGTTCAGAGAATCTGGAGAAATCACTCCACGTAAGCGGCATGGCCGGAAACCAACACTGAATGACCGTGACCTTCCATCCCTCAGAAGGCACTGTATCAAAAATCGACATCAATCTCTAAAGGATATCACCACTTGGGCTCAGGAACACTTCAGAAAACCACTGTCACTAAATACAGTTGGTCGCTACATCTGTAAGTGCAAGTTAAAGCTCTACAATGCAAAGCGAAAGCCATTTATCAACAACATCCAGAAACGCCACCGGCTTCTCTGAGCCCGAGATCATTGAAGATGGACTGATGCAAAGTGGAAAAGTGTTCTGTGGTCTGACGAGTCTACATTTCAAATTGTTTTTGGAAATATTCGACATGGTGTCATCTGGACCAAAGGAGAAGCGAACCATCCAGACTGTTATCCACGCAAAGTTGAAAAGCCAGCATGTGTGATGGTATGGGGGTGAATTAGTGCCCGAGGCATGGGTAATTTACACATCTGTGAAGGCACCATTAATGCTGAAAGGTACATACAGCTTTTGGAACAACATATGCTGCCATCTAAGCGCCGTCTTTTTCATGGACGCCCCTGCTTATTTCAGCAAGATAATGCCAAGCCACATTCAGCACGTGTTACAACAGCGTGGCTTCGTAAACAAAGAGTGCGGGTACTTTCCTGGCCCGCCTGCAGTCCAGACCTGTCTCCCATGGAAAATGTGTGGTGCATTATGAAGCGTAAAATACGACAGCGGAGACCCCGGACTGTTGAAGGACTGAAGCTCTACATAAAACAAGAACGGGAAAGAATTCCACTTTCAAAGCTTCAACAATTAGTTTCCTCAGTTCCCAAACGTTTATTGAGTGTTGTTAAAAGAAAAGGTGATGTAACACAGTGGTGAACATGCCCTTTCCCAACTACTTTGGCACGTGTTGCAGCCATGAAATTCTAAGTTAATTATTATTTGCAAAAAAAGATAAAGTTTATGAGTTTAAACATCAAATATGTTGTCTTTGTAGCATATTCAACTGAATATGGGTTGAAAAGGATTTGCAAATTATTGTATTCTGTTTATATTTACATCTAACACAATTTCCCAACTCTTATGGAAACGGGGTTTGTACGTGTAGTGTGTATATTGTACATATTGTTATGAAGGTGTCTGTCACACACTGCAAGTATATGTATTATGTAGTATCTAAAACGTTGATGGAGGGTTTTGAAGTTCTTAAGAGGACTTTGAAGGCTCTAATGGTGACCTTTTAGTCGCATCTTTCAAGGTTTTTTTTAATCATCTTTAAAATCCTAAGAAAAAAAAGACTTGTGTTCTTGTCTCTCATGAACTATAGGCAATAATTTAATAAAAAACGTGCAGTTCCCCCTTAAAGTTGCGATGAAAAAGGCCTATGAAGTCTGTGCAGATGGTTCCTGGTGACTTATGCAAGTGTCCTGATGGGCAACAGAAGGCGACCTCACAAACACTAAGTGGGAAGCAAAAGCTCCTGTTTGAGCCAAAGTGAAATGCGGTGTTTTGTCAAAGAGAGGTCATGTGGGGACCGTGACCGATGACGTGTCCATCAAGGCTTCCAACTTTACAGCCAACCCAACGCCCACCTTTTAGAAGTGGCTCATAGAAGTCCACAAGCGAGGGCTCGGCGAGACGGTCATAAATAGGCGTTCTAACGACGGTATGTGCGAGGTGTCTGGCACTCTTCCAGTGTCCTCCTCTTGGCCTCCGTCCTAGTTTTGGAGTGTCCTCCGCCGGGTGGTGTCCCCTTAGAGCTGGGGTGCCCATTACGTCGATCAGCGAGCTACCAGTCGACCGCGGGGGGTGTGTCAGTCTATCTCCAGCCAGGCTTTTAAAAAAAATAGACCTAAAAATGAGTGATCATCAATCTTCACCAAGACGTCACTTAAATGACATTCACGGTACCGGAGCGTCTTGTGAGCTGACGCTGGCTGCTGCAAGATCATTATTATGAAAATATGACCGAGAGGAAGGCGAGAAACACTTTTTATTTCAACAGACTCTCGCGCCGTACCTTCCGTCAAAACTCTAAAGGCCGACTGCACATTTCCTATCTTCACAATAAAAGCCCTGCTTCATGCTGCCTGCGCTAACTAAATACAGAGTCTCGGAAAACTGGCGTGCACAAGCGATCCCTCAGAAAGCTGGCGTGCACAAGTGATGTGCACGCCAGCTTTCCCAGACTCTTATTTTGTTAGCGCAGGCAGCATGAAGCAGGGCTTTTATTGTGAAGATAGGAAATGTGCAGAGTTTTGACGGAAGGGACGACGCCAAAGTCTGTTGAAATAAAAAATGTTTCTCGCCTTCCTCTCTGTCATTTTTTCATAATAATGAACTGGCAGCAGCCAGCGTCATCTCACAAGACCCTCGGGTGCCGTGAATGTCAATCAAGCAAGCTACGGAATTTGCCGCCAATGTTTTTCTTGTAAAGTGTATGGAAGCTGGATGAATTAGATGCCAAAAACCAACCCCTTTCATGTGGTATTGTACAGAAAGGACAACTTTTTTTCTCCTCCATTTGAAAATGTGGGCGTTATCATCATTACTGTCTGATTCCAATCAATGCAAGTCATCAGAATCAGGTAATACACCAACGTATATTCTTGTCTTTGTGAAAGAAAGACATCTATATGTGTTACACATGCTTGTATTATCATTAAACACATTTAACTTGTTTACAAAAATGTCTCTTTCATAAATAAATAAATATAAATTATATATATAAATGAGGTAGATTCCCTCGAGTTGGTCAATTGAAAAGTAGCTCGCCTGCAGAAAAAGTGTGGGCACCCCTGCCTTAGAGGAAGATGCCTTATTGTTTCAGCAACATGATAGCTGCCACGTGTTGATTTGTAGCGCCACGGCACGTCATTGACATAAAGCCACCACACAACAGCGTCCTTCTGCCCTATTTGGGGGTTTCGGGACAGTGGCGAAGGGGCTCGGACCGCCGTAGCGCGTCTGGTGAGCTGTCTGCTCAACAAGCGAGGAACCGGCTGAAAGGCCTTAGAGGAGGCCAGATCCTTTTGTATCCATGGCGATGGGGAGCGTCGGATCAGGAAGCCGACAGGAAGTCAGGGAGTTGCACGCGCCGTCGGTGGCTTTTCCGTTGTCATGACGCCCTGAACTGTCGCCATGGTTACCCCGCTCATTCAGGCTGAATGCTAATGGTGGACACTGGATTCTGCTATGAATGAATGAATACTTATATTGGTTATTAGGCGTAGACCTAGGAGTGTACAGTGTGCATGGAGAGGAAACTGGACTGGACCTAGGAGTGTACAGTGTGCATGGAGAGGAAACTGGACTGGACCTAGGAGTGTACAGTGTGCATGGCGAGGAAACTGGACTGGACCTAGGAGTGTACAGTGTGCATGGAGAGGAAACTGGACTGGACCTAGGAGTGTACAGTGTGCATGGAGAGGAAACTGGACTGGACCTAGGAGTGTACAGTGTGCATGGAGAGGAAACTGGACTGGACCTAGGAGTGTACAGTGTGCATGGAGAGGAAACTGGACTGGACCTAGGAGTGTACAGTGTGCATGGCGAGGAAACTGGACTGGACCTAGGAGTGTACAGTGTGCATGGAGAGGAAACTGGACTGGACCTAGGAGTGTACAGTGTGCATGGAGAGGAAACTGGACTGGACCTAGGAGTGTAAAGTGTGCATGGAGAGGAAACTGGACTGGACCTAGGAGTGTACAGTGTGCATGGAGAGGAAACTGGACTGGACCTAGGAGTGTACAGTGTGTATGGAGAGGAAACTGGACTGGAACTAGGAGTGTACAGTGTGCATGGAGAGGAAACTGGACTGGACCTAGGAGTGTACAGTGTGTATGGAGAGGAAACTGGACTGGAACTAGGAGTGTACAGTGTGCATGGAGAGGAAACTGGACTGGACCTAGGAGTGTACAGTGTGCATGGAGAGGAAACTGGACTGGAACTAGGAGTGTACAGTGTGCATGGAGAGGAAACTGGACTGGACCTAGGAGTGTACAGTGTGCATGGAGAGGAAACTGGACTGGACCTAGGAGTGTACAGTGTGCATGGAGAGGAAACTGGACTGGAACTAGGAGTGTACAGTGTGCATGGAGAGGAAACTGGACTGGACCTAGGAGTGTACAGTGTGCATGGAGAGAAAACTGGACTGGACCTAGGAGTGTACAGTGTGCATGGAGAGGAAACTGGACTGGACCTAGGAGTGTACAGTGTGCATGGAGAGGAAACTGGACTGGACCTAGGAGTGTACAGTGTGCATGGAGAGGAAACTGGACTGGAACTAGGAGTGTACAGTGTGCATGGAGAGGAAACTGGACTGGAATTAGGAGTGTACAGTGTGCATGGAGAGGAAACTGGACTGGACCTAGGAGTGTACAGTGTGCATGGAGAGGAAACTGGACTGGACCTAGGAGTGTACAGTGTGCATGGAGAGGAAACTGGACTGGACAGTGTGCAAGGAGAGGAAACTGGACTGGACCTAGGAGTGTACAGTGTGCATGGAGAGGAAACTGGACTGGAACTAGGAGTGTACAGTGTGCATGCAGAGGAAACTGGACTGGAACTAGGAGTGTACAGTGTGCATGGAGAGGAAACTGGACTGGACCTAGGAGTGTACAGTGTGCATGGAGAGGAAACTGGACTGGACCTAGGAGTGTACAGTGTGCATGGAGAGGAAACTGGACTGGAACTAGGAGTGTACAGTGTGCATGGAGAGGAAACTGGACTGGAACTAGGAGTGTACAGTGTGCATGGAGAGGAAACTGGACTGGAACTAGGAGTGTACAGTGTGCATGGAGAGGAAACTGGACTGGAACTAGGAGTGTACAGTGTGCATGGAGAGGAAACTGGACTGAACCTAGGAGTGTACAGTGTGTATGGAGAGGAAACTGGACTGGAACTAGGAGTGTACAGTGTGCATGGAGAGGAAACTGGACTGGACCTAGGAGTGTACAGTGTGCATGGAGAGGAAACTGGACTGGACCTAGGAGTGTACAGTGTGCATGGAGAGGAAACTGGACTGGACAGTGTGCAAGGAGAGGAAACTGGACTGGACCTAGGAGTGTACAGTGTGCATGGAGAGGAAACTGGACTGGAACTAGGAGTGTACAGTGTGCATGGAGAGGAAACTGGACTGGAGTTAGGAGTGTACAGTGTGCATGGAGAGGAAACTGGACTGGACCTAGGAGTGTACAGTGTGCATGGAGAGGAAACTGGACTGGACCTAGGAGTGTACAGTGTGCATGGAGAGGAAACTGGACTGGAATTAGGAGTGTACAGTGTGCATGGAGAGGAAACTGGACTGGAATTAGGAGTGTACAGTGTGCATGGAGAGGAAACTGGACTGGACCTAGGAGTGTACAGTGTGCTTGGAGAGGAAACTGGACTGGACCTAGGAGTGTACAGTGTGCATGGAGAGGAAACTGGACTGGAATTAGGAGTGTACAGTGTGCATGGAGAGGAAACTGGACTGGAATTAGGAGTGTACAGTGTGCATGGAGAGGAAACTGGACTGGACCTAGGAGTGTACAGTGTGCATGGAGAGGAAACTGGACTGGACAGTGTGCAAGGAGAGGAAACTGGACTGGACCTAGGAGTGTACAGTGTGCATGGAGAGGAAACTGGACTGGAACTAGGAGTGTACAGTGTGCATGGAGAGGAAACTGGACTGGAA
>NC_084620.1:58009577-58069577 GCF_033978795.1 Nerophis ophidion
ACACATAAAATGGAGCTGCTATCCCCGTTTAAATAAGAACATCTCATTTCAGTAGGCCTTTAACTACTGTCATCAGTTATAGAGGTATTGGAAAAGAAGATGATTTATTAATGCATTTTGACATATTGTATGATGACTTGACATGACATGATTACATTTAGCTCCTTCAAGTCTTGCAGAAGGTCCTGGTCTGGGACTGTTCAATCAGAGAACTGTGAAGAGCCAAGTCCTTTAGAGTCCCATGAGATTGTTGTGCTGCCCAAGGACACAAGGAGAGTATGTCATACCCCCAATGTCTGCATACAACGGGGTGTTACATTACACTCTGTGTGTGTGTGTGTGTGGTATGTCCAGCTGTTCCACTGTATTATCGCCACACACCGGGCCCCCAGACTCTCACGGTCCGTCCTCCACACTGCTCCCAGTGACAGGCTGGTCTTCTTGGGGTTTCAATTGCAGCTTCCAGTGCTGCCAGGCTTGGTGAACAATGCAGGCTTTGTGTCACGCTCCTCTTAACATAAAGCCTGGTCTCATCAAGCGGCTTCTCGGAACATGTGGACCCAAAAGTTCTCAACTCAAATGCGCAAAGATGCTTCGTCTCCCGTCGCCCAACGAACAATTGTGACGCGATGAGCCGGTAATGCAACTTGATGCCCGCTAAACGCCTAAAAAGGAAACTTCTAAAACGGGGGTGCCCAAAGTGCGGCCCGGGGGCCAATTTCGGATCATTTCTATTGGCCCTTGACAGACTGCAAAAATCAGTCTTTACATTTGGATTAATCTCGATGAGTCGTATGTAAGGAGAGCGCAATAGGAAGATTCTTTATACGCTGAGTACAAGGTGGGTGGGAGGGAGTAGGCTCAGTCTGGAGGGGGGTGAGAGTATGTGAGGCAACTCAGTGGAATGTGCCCACATTGGGAACGATGGTGCTTTGTTAAATGAGCAACGAGAAGGGAGGAGAGTGTCAGGTTCTAACACTGATGAAATCTATTAAACCAGGGGTGTCCAAAGTGCAGCCCGGGGGCCATTTGCGCCCCGCAGCTAATCGTTTACCGGCCCGCCAGACATTCTGCTAAAATTGCAAAATTGATTGTATTGCAAAAATAAAAATAAAACATTTACTTTTTTTTTTTCCATTGCTCAAAAAAATAAAAAATCTATGTTATAATGAATTAATACTTAAAAATGATCACTTTTTTAAAATGTTTTATGTGGAAAAAATATTGCATATGTTGTGTGGTTGCCATATAAAAACATCGTTTTGACAAAAGAGCATAAAACAAACAAAATAATAGTTCAAACTTAAAATCGACAGATATATCGGAAGTTGATCTTGAAATTTAAGTGTTAAAAGTAAAAAAAACAACTAATAAAAATTCCTACCGGAAGTTACAAGCAGTTTCGTCTGTGTTTTCTTCCTAGGAGCAGTTTGTCCGTGTTGTATTCCGAGGGGAATTTTGAGTTTTGAGGTTAGGATTTTTCATCAGATCGCAATTTTTGCCAGACCTGATGTGTGTGTCAAGTTTGGTGAGTTTAGAAGCATTTTAAGGGGGTCAAATAACAGCTCAAAGAGGCAAAAATGACATTTTTTAGGAGACTTTGCACAGGGGTTCTTTTGAAGGCGCGTAAAATCAAAACCTGAGAACTTATCAAAACTCTGTTCTATACTTTTAATCAGAAGGGTTCAATCTCTCTCCTGAGTTTGAAGCCAAAACAACAAACGCACTCAGAGGAGATAATGTTTGAAGAAAGGTGACCGGTTTTTACAAAACTTTTGTTTTGAAGGGGGGATTGCAAACTTCCTGTTGATTTTTGTTGGGGGTTGTCAATCTATGAAATGTAGGTCTAAGCGAGACCGACATAGAGGTTTTTGTTTCATTTCTCTCCGACACTCTTACCGGAAGTTAAAGCAATTTTGTCTGTTTTCTTCCTAGGAGCAGTTTTTTCAGTGTTTTATTTAAAAATAGCACTAGAGCGCAATTTTGAGTTTTGGGATTTGTTTTTTTTCATAAGATCGCAATATTCGCCAGTCCTTATGTGTGCGCCAAGTTTGGTGACTTTTGAAGCATTTTAAAGGGGTCAAATTACAGCGCAAAGAGGCAAAAATTGCATTTTTTGCGAAAATTTTATTTTGAAGGGGTTTTTGCCAACTTCCTGTAGATTTTTGCTGAAAGAAGTGAGTGTATGAAAATTGGGTCTAAGTCAGACCTACATAGGAGTTTTTGTTTCATGTCGCTATGACATTCCTAACAGAAGTCACATGCAGTTTTGTCTGTAATTTTTTTCCTAGGGGGCGCTAGAGCGCAATTTTCATTTTGGGGGATTGGTTGCTTAATATGTTGGGAAGGTTTGCTATACTGACGTGTGTGTCAAATTTGGCGGAATAATAATAAAACGCACCAGTTTCAATAGGGTCCTTGGCCCATGGCAAAGGACTCCTGTGGACTCCTGTGGAGTCCTTTGCCATGGGCCAAGGACCCTAATAACACAAAGCGCTCCAACAGGAGGAAAAACAAACCTTAAAAATATATACAAATATAATATCTATGAATAAACAAAAAATAAATCACTCAATCAATGAGGAAAACGAAATTTGGAATAACAAAAACTCACCAATTAGGTCGACGAAGGAAAACTAAGGACGCTCGAAGGAGGAAAAAAGTAAACTCAAAATTTCAGAAAAAAAAACAAACTGCTATGACCAAAAATGAAGGAGAACAAGAAAAAACAGGAGCAAGGCAAGGAGGGGATCATGGACATGGACTTGGACTTGGACGCTAGAAGGCACGATAGACGAGGCGATCTGGCAAAGGACAAACGGAGAAGTGAGCTTAAATAGGACGTGAGAGTGATGGCGAACAGGTGGAAACAATCAGGAATCAGGGATGACGTCAGACTGGTGACACAAGAGGAAGGACCCGTGATCCGAAACAAGAGGGTAGCTTTTCAAAATAAAACACATAGATCACAAGACAGAAAAACAAACAAGACTTCCGTCACCGCGAAGTGACACAAAAAAGGGGTTCGAGTCCGAGGACTCGGTTCTTTTCTTATCGAACAACCGGGAAAAACCGGTTTGGAGTATCATCCCTACTCCTGTTGTAGCATATATGAGTTGAAAATGATTTGCAAATCATTGTATTCTGTTTATATTTACATCTAACACAATTTCCCAAATTGTATGGAAACGGGGTTTTCCACTGAGTTGCCTCACATGCTCTCACCCCCCTCCAGACTGAGCCTACTCCCCCCCACCCACCTTGTACTCAGCGTATAAAGAATCTTCCTATTGCGCTCTACGTGGCTAGGAATGTGACCCGTGCCTTTAACAGTTCATTTTACTCATTTTCATTAATTACTAGTTTCTATGTAACTGTTTTGTATATTGTTTTACGTTCTTAATTATTTAAATGTTTTTATTTTATTTATCATATTTTATTTTATTTTTTTTAATTTTTTTTAAAAAGGACCCTATCTTCACCAGATTAGGTTGTCAATGAAATAAGATTTTAATAACAGAAAGAAACAACCTTGTTGTGTGAACGAGTGTAAATAGAGGAGGAAGGTTTTCTGGGTCAGTGCACTAATTGAAAAACTGCTTCCAGGAAGAAAACACAGACAAAACTGCTTGTAACTTCCGGTAGGAATGCCGGAAAGACATGAAACAAAAACTTCTATGTAGGTCTCACTTAGACCTACATTTAGATAATTGACATCCTTCGGCAAAAATCAACAGGAAGTTAAAAATTGCCCCTTCAAAATAAAAGTTTTGTGAAAACCCGTCACCTTTTTCAAATCGAAACTCCTCCCAGTGCGTTTGTCGTTTCGGCTTCAAACTCGCACAGGAGAGAGATTGAACCATTTCGAATAAAACTGTCCAACAAAGTTTTGATTACTGCTCCGGTTTGGATTTTACGCGCCTTCAAAGAACCCCTGCGCAAAGTTTCCTAAAAAATGTCATTTTTGCCTCTTCAAACTGTAATTTGACCCCCTTAAAATGCTTCAAAGTGCAATTTAAAGCTCTACTATGCCAAGCGAAAGCCCATTTATCAACAACATCCAGAAATGCTTATCTATAATTTGACCCCCTTAACATGCTTCAAAACTCACCAAATTTTACACACACATTAGGACTGGCGAAAATTGCCATCTAATAGAAAACCAAACCCCAAAAGTCAAAATTGAGCTCCAGCGCCCCCTAGGAAAAAACCCAGACAAATCTGCTTGTAACTTCTGTTAGGAATGTCGTAGAGACATGAAACAAAGACCTCTATGTAGGTTTGACTTAGACCAGGGCTTGGCAGCGGCCAAAAGCAGACCCGACCAACGCTGCTTGCAGCTTTAATTGTAAATGTATCTTGTGTTTTTATGTTGATTTAATTAAAAAAACAAAATTGTCTAGAACAGTGGTCAGCAACCTTTTTGAAAGCAAGAGCTACTTCTTGGGTGCTGATTCATGCGAAGGGCTACCAGTTTGATACACACAAATAAATTGCCAGAAATAGCCAATTTGCTCAATTTACCTTAAATAAATAAATCTATATATATATAGAAAAAATTGGGTATTTCTGTCTGTCATTCCGTCGTACATTTTTTTTTTCCTTTTACGGAAGGTTTTTTGTAGAGAATAAATGATGAAAAAAATACTTAATTGAACAGTTTAAAAGAGGAGAAAACACGACAAAAAATGAAAATAAAATTTTGAAACATAGTTTATCTTCAATTTCGACTCTTTAAAATTCAAAACTTAACCGAAAAAAATGAAGAAAAAAAACTAGCTAATTCGAATCTTTTAAAAAAAAAATAAAAAAAATAGTTTATGGAACATCATTATTAATTTTAGAATTTTGATGACATGTTTTTAATAGGTTAAAATCCAATCTGCACTTTGTTAGAATATATAACAAATTGGACTAAGCTATTTTTCTAACACTGCGATGAGGTTGCGTCTTGTCCGGGGTGTATGCCGCCTTCCGCCCGATTGTAGCTGAGATAGGCACCAGCGCCCCCTGTGATCCCAAAGGGAATAAACAGTAGGAAATGGATGGATATATTTCTAACAAAGACGAATCATTATTTCTTCTAGATTTTCCAGAGGAAAAATTTTAAAAGAAATTCAAAAGACTTTGAAATAAGATTTAAATTTGATTCTACGGATTTCTAGATTTTCCAGAATCATTTTTTTGAATTTTAATCATAATAAGTTTGAAGAAATATTTCACAAATATTTTTCGTGGAAAAAAAACAGAAGCTAAAAATGAAGAATTAAAATGTATTTATTATTCTTTACAATAAAAAAATATGAATTTACTTGAACATTGATTTAAATTGTCAGGAAAGAAGAAAACATTTAAATAAAATTTTGAAACATAGTTTATCTTCAATTTCGACTCTTTAAAATTCAAAATTCAACCGAAAAAAATTAAGAGAAAAACTAGTTAATTCGAAACTTTAAAAAAAAAAAATTTTAAAAATAGTTTATGGAACATCATTAGTAATTTTAGAATTTTGATGACATGTTTTTAATAGGTTAAAATCCAATCTGCACTTTGTTAGAATATATAACAAATTGGACTAAGCTTTTTTTCTAACACCGCGATGAGGTGGCGTCTTGTCCAGGGTGTATGCCGCCTTCCGCCCGATTGTAGCTGAGATAGGCACCAGCGCCCCCTGTCACCCCAAAGGGAATAAACAGTAGGAAATGGATTATTTCTTCTAGATTTTCCAGAAGAAAAATTTTAAAAGAAATTCAAAAGACTTTGAAATAAGATTTAAATTTGATTCTACGGATTTCTAGATTTTCCAGAATCATTTTTTGGAATTTTAATCATAATAAGTTTGAAGAAATATTTCACAAATATTCTTCGTGGAAAAAAAACAGAAGTTAAAAATGAGGAATTAAAATGTATTTATTATTCTTTACAATAAAAAAATATGAATTTACTTGAACATTGATTTAAATTGTAGCGAAGAAGAGGAAGGAATTTAAAAGGTAAAAAAGGTATGTGTGTTTAAAAATCCTAAAATCATTTTTAAGGTTGTATTTTTTTTCTCGAAAATTATCTTCCTGAAAGTTATAAGAAGCAAATGAATTTATTTAAACAAGTGAAGATCAAGTCTTTAAAATATTTTCTTGGATTTTCAAATTCTATTGGAGTTTTGTCTCTCTTAGAATTAAAAATGTCCAGCAAAGCGAGACCAGCTTGCTAGTAAATAAATACAATTTAAAAAATTAGAGGCAGCTCACTGGTAAGTGCTGCTATTTGAGCTATTTTTAGAACAGGCCAGCGGGCGACTCATCTGGTCCTTACGGGCGACCCGGTGACCCCTGCTGTAGATTGTTGAATAAAATGGGTAAATGTCTGTTTTATTTGTGTGATGGTGCTTATGGAAAGCTTGTCTGGCAGACTCGGTATTTGAGCTTCTCCCTTTAATGGGACAACTCTAACCCAGTTTGTGCTACTTTAACAGAAGCCGAGGGACAATTCCCTCATTGGAGCCATCCAGGCTAAATCGGCCCCCAGGAGCTCAGTAATCCAGCATTAGGTTTCTGCTTGAGACCGGCTCGCTTGTCCCAAAATGATCAACAATCCTTCTCGCAGAGTCCTCATAGAGCCGGATCTCATGGAATTTAGGAGGATTTTGTGCAAAAAGTCAAGCGCTGTAATTAGTGAAAAGCAGGCTCATTTGATCAATTAATCCTGTTAAAGTACAGCTGGATCGCATCTATTTTCATGATCGCGGATTAATTTCTTTACTTTAACATTTCTTTTTGTGTTTTCGGGACTATAGAGCCCACTAAAGCTTGGAAAAAAGAAATATATTTCCATTTATTAGCCGCACCGGACTGTGAGCCGCGGATAAAGACAATTTGAAATGAGTTATTTACACAGAAATATTCTGTAAATATTTATTTACATACCGTATTTCCTTGAATTGCCGCCGGCACTTACCAAAGGCATGCGGTAAATTTAGGCCTGCGCTTAAAAAGCACATTTAATAAAAAAAAGTTATTATGGTCTTACCTTTACTTATAAATGAAGTCCATGCGCAGCTCCTTCTGATCAAACGCATCGATAACTTGTTTATAGGAGTCTTCCTTATCTTTCTTCGGTTTTAAAAGTCTCTCTGTCTCCATGGAGATCTTCCTTTATTACCTCCTGCTTCCATTGAAAGTCCAGTTTAGAAAACGGTTTTATTTTAGATATGTAATCCCCCATGTTAAAAGTGTAAGCGAGAGGAAAAAATAAACGATCGCTGCTTGTTGTCACTTCTTCTGCAGCCGAGTAGTCGCAAGAAGGATCACTAGCGCCCTCTACCACCAGGAGGCGGGGGTCATTTAATGACTCATATTTGACACACGCAGCTACGGTATATTAATCAAACTTAGCTGCTTACTGTTCTTTGTAGCATATTCAATAGCTTGGACCTTAAATCCTACTGAATAGCTTTTAATCTTCTTCCCTTTATGCGATTTCAAATGATTGAAATCAGCCTCCTCCATTTTGAAAATGATAAGTGAAGTGTCACTCGTGACGTGACGAGTTTGACCCTGTGGAAATTCTAGACATGCGCTCATAAAAATAATACTTTGCGAGACGAGTTTGACCCGGCGTTAATCCTGAGCTTGCGGTAATGCTAAGCATGCGCTAATTATTTTGCGAAACGAGTTTGACCCGGCAGTAATTCTAGGCAGAATTGCGGCAATTTAAGGAAATACGGTACATTATTTGTTTCCAAACGGTGTCTGTAACACGGCAGTAAAACGGTTGATCAAACAAAACGGAAGTCATGGTCATGGACCCACTAGCTGCGCAAGCTAGCTCTCTAATTAGCTAAACAGTCTCAATAACTCCACGCTGACGTTTTGGTGAACTTATAAAACTGAAACAATACAAAAAGAATGACATTGTTAGTTGATAATACTAAACTGGACAATGCCAACAACGCTAGCTTAATTAAATCACGATAGCACATACAAATATGCACAAAATCACTCCTACTGACATCACACATGGGACGGTTTAGTAAGTAAGAATTTTTTTACTCATATTATAAAATCGCAAAAATGTTGTTTGGAGTGATGAATGAAGAATCCGTACAAGTAAAAACGCTATGGACAGCTGGAAGACGGAATGGCATTTCTACTTCTGGTTGAAAGCACTAAATGGAAGGACACTACAGCACCTACAGTGAGCGAACTCGTCCAAACGTTGGCGCCATAGCAAAAACACTAGCACACCTTTTCAGTGCGTTTGCTTTTTTTTTTTTTAAACTATTTATTTCATGGCCGTTTGCGAAGTAAAATTTGCAGGGTTCAAGTTTCAGTTTGTAATACACAACACTGCGACAGAACACCAATCTGTACCGAGTGAAAAACATGAACAATAATATTACAGTATGTGTACTAGCCAGACAGTGTAGGTACTGTAGTTTTACTAACACGCATGACATGCTGCGTGTATCATGATCAATATAAAGTCTGACTCACTCCATGGACAGTTCTCTGTTTGGTCCAGGGGACGTTATTTCCTGTTTATTTGGGTAAGCACTCCATTTATGTTGAAGTAGCTTGGCTTCAAATTCCACATTTTGCAGCTTCGAGTCACTTTCTCGGCTTCCGTCTGCTCCAAAGTCTCACTCTTCCTTCGTGCTCCCTTCTAGAAGCAGCAGTTCATCCTCAGTATATTCAGCTTCAAAAAGATAAGGTTGTGAATCCTCATTTGTTTAAAAATAGTTGTCTTTGTCTTTAATCAGTTCTGCCAGGATTTGTTTCCTGGAAGTGGAATCACACAGTTGTTGCCAGAAGTCAGAAGTGTGTTGCTATGAAAGCGATTTTTATCATCTTTAAATCCTAAAAATCAAACCAAAAAAAAAACGTGTGTTCTTGCCGCTCATAATTATCATGAACTAAATTCCCCCCAAAAAGTGCCATTCCCCTTTCAGGAAATGTTCGCACTGAAAAAAGGAACAAGAAGTGATTCGACTTTGGGGATGATCTGGATCACTGTCTGGATTCAGGACTGTTTTGCCATTGGGAAATAAGGCTTGGCGGAGGTCTGCGCTCCTTTAAATGCTTTCCTCGTTCATTTGCTCGTATATTTGTAACGATACTGGCCCAGACAGACAGTGGACAGATGTCGTTAAAAATCCGCGGTATCAAAAATCGCCTTTTGAGTGTGTGTTTATTACCATTGCCAGGGATGTTGGCCTAAAATATGAATGATGCATGGGAAACAAATACGATATAGTTTTATGCCTTCATAGCAAAATCAACTATCCATCCATCCATTTACTACCACTTTGTCCCTTTCGGGGTCATGGGGGGTGCTGGTGCCTATCTCAGCTGCTTCGCGCTCGCTTCTAGAAGCAGCAGTTCATCCTCAGTATATTCAGCTTCAAAAGGACAAGGGAGGTTTTGAATACTCATTTGTCCAAAAATAGTCAACTTTTGCTATGAAATTGATTTTTATCATCTTTAAATCCTAAAAATCAAACAAAAAAAAACGTGTGTTCTTGCCGCTCATAATGATTGTGAACGATACTGGCCCAGACAGACAGCGGATGGATGTCGTTGAGAATCCCTGGTATCAAAAATCGCCTTTTGAGTGTGTGTGTGTGAAGGCGGTGTACACCCTGGACAAGTGGCCACCTCATCGCAGGCAAAATCAACTAAATAACGTTTATTTTTTGAAGTTTCTTACCAACTTCATAGAAGTCATCCAGAAACATGTTTTTTTTCCTGGACAAGATGGCCAGTTAGAAGCTTTAAGGTTCCCAAACTGCATGAGGCCAGCTAAGCCTCAGTCTACAAATTGATTGGAAAGAGCAGCCATGCTTCCATCTGTTGAGAGGAAACCTTCGGAAGTCTGCTCACATCATTCTCATGACAACAAACAGTCATGCAATATGCCAGCCACACATTTTTCTTTTGCATGTGACAGAGTTAGATATCTACATATATCCATATTTTAGAGTTATTTATTTTCTACAGTCATATTTGAAATAGCCAGTGTTTTCCATTTGTACTCTTTCTATTTTTTAGTCTCATGTCCATGGTCACTGCAAGTTAACCTTGGCTTTAGGAATGTGAGAAGTAGTAAATAATAATAATAATAATAGATTTTATTTGTAAAAAAAAATTAAAATAAATAGTAATAATATTAAAAACATAATAAAAATAAATAAAATATAAAAATAGAAACAGCCCAATAGCTAGAAAAAGCATGCATGTCTATAAGAAGTCCTATTTTAAAAGATGGGTTTTTTGCCTTTTTCAAAAGCATCCACAGTCTGAGGTGCCCTCAGGTGGTCAGGGAGAGCGTTCCACAGACTGGACAAAGCAGTTCGTAGCTTTGTCCATGGAGTTTGGGGGAGGTTAGCCTGTTTGGAGTGGAGGATTTCGGGGTGAGCAGTTCCTTGAGGTAGAGGGGGGCATTTCCATGGAGGCACTGGAGAGTTAGTAGGGAGATTTTGAATTCAAACCTGAGTGGAACAGGAAGCCAGTGAAAGGATTTAAGAGTTGGTGTGATGTGGTCATGTTTCCGCACTCTCATCAGGATCCTCGCAGCACTATTTTGTATGTACTGCAGCTTCTGAATGTTCTTGCTGGGGATCAATATGTCCCTGCTTATCTCATCCTGTTCCCAGATAAGGAGGACAATAGACATGTGTATTCGTTCTGGAGGTTGGTGGCGAGGGACATATTGAAAAAGACAACACGACCGTAATGTTTTCAGATCAACTAGGCGACGCGATTTGAATGTGTTGTTTTTAGGTTGGTCTCTCCAAAGCTTTGGAATACATTGCAAAATACCTATTCTGTTCTGGGTGATCATTTAAACTCAGTTTATGTGTCATTGAAAGAACTTGGGATTGACCAGTAATTTAAATTCCCTTCGAGGAACATCTGGTCCAAACGCAACAATTGTTGGAATGTGCGCTCGTTTGCTTCGCAGGCTTCAAAAGTGCCATTTTAAGCAATTGCTTGTGTTCCGGTTGAAAAGCAATGGTGGTCAACCAAGGCAGTTGGGCAAAAGAGGCCTAAATCTTCCTGCAAAAAGCAGATATGTGCAAAAAGTCTTACTGTGCATTAGGATAGATGCTATACTTTCTCAAAATAATAATTGTGGAGTGGTATCAAGGATTATGTGTCCACAGAAATGTGGAACTATTGTGCTCCGGACATCATTCTACACCACTAAACAGATGAAAACTTTAAAAGTATGGAGGTCTACAACTTTATTGTGTGAGTACGGGTCAAGGACATTGGTATCAACACTCTCAAGGATAAATATGTATCGTTTTTGCTGTATTTCATGATTTAACTTTGTGTCTACAGCCATGTTTGTTGTTGTTTCCCTGTCTTTATCAAACTAAACTATAGATGTTAACATTGTGTACGTGCTTAAAGATTAATATATGATTGTTTATCAAAATATAACTATAGTTGTCAACATTGGGTACGTGCTTAAAGATTGATTTATGATTGTTTATCAAAATATAACTATAGATGTTAACATTGTGTACGTGCTTAAAGATTAATTTATGATTGTTTATCAAAATATAACTATAGGTGTTAACATTGTGTACGTGCTTAAAGATTAATTTATGATTGTTTATCAAAATAAAACTATAGATGTTAACATTGTGTACGTGCTTAAAGATTAATTTATGATTGTTTATCAAAATATAACTATAAATGTCAACATTGTGTACGTGCTTAAAGATTAATATATGATTGTTTATCAAAATATAACTATAAATGTCAACATTGTGTACGTGCTTAAAGATTAATATATGATTGTTTATCAAAATATAACTATAGATGTTAACATTGTGTACGTGCTTAAAAATTAATTTATGATTGTTTATCAAAATATAACTATAGTTGTCAACATTGTGTGCGTGCTGAAAGATTCATTTATGATTGTTTATCAAAATATAACTATCGATGTCAAAATTGTGTACTTGCTGAAAAATTAATATATGATTGTTTATCAAAATATAACCATAGATGTCAACATTGTGTATGTGCTTAAAGATTAATTTATGATTGTTTATCAAAATATAACTATAGATGTTAACATTGTGTATGTGCTTAAAGATTAATATATGATTGTTTATCAAAATATAACTATAGTTGTCAACATTGTGTACGTGCTTAAAGATTAATTTATGATTGTTTATCAAAATATAACTATAAATGTCAACATTGTGTACGTGCTTAAAGATTAATATATGATTGTTTATCAAAATATTACTATTTATGTCAACATTGTGTACGTGCTTAAAGATTGATTTATGATTGTTTATCAAAATATAACTTTCGATGTCAACATTGTGTACGTGCTTAAAGATTAATATATGATTGTTTATCAAAATATAACTATAGTTGTCAACATTGTGTACGTGCTTAAAGATTAATTTATGATTGTTTATCAAAATATAAGTATACATTTTTATCAAAATATAACTATCGATGTCAAAATTGTGTACTTGCTGAAAGATTAATATATGATCATTTATCAAAATATAACCATAGATGTCAACATTGTGTACGTGCTTAAAGATTAATAGATTGTTTATCAAAATATAACTATTGATGTCAACATTGTGTACGTGCTGAAAGATTCATTTCAAAAATCTTGCTCTTTTCTGCCTTTTTGATTACCTCTCGAGGAAGGTCATATCCTTTGAACGATACGTACAGAGCAAAACCACACAAGCATGAGGCCTTTCTTACTTGGAGAGTCGAGATGGCGTGTAGTACCCATTTAGAACAGCTAGCTTGACCACCACGCGTAATTAATTGTACATCAGTTAAACCATAGCAATTGTGGTTGGATGAATGAGAAAGAATTCCACTTTCAAAGCTTCAACAATTAGTTTCCTCAGTTCCCAAACGTTTAGTGAGTGTTGTTAAAAGAAAAGGTAATGTAACACAGTGGTGAACATGCCCTTTCCCAACTACTTTGGCACGTGTTGCAGCCATGAAATTCTAAAGTTAATTATTATTTGCAAAAAAAAAATAAAGTTTATGAGTTTGAACATCAAATATGTTGTCTTTGTAGCATATTCAACTGAAAGGGGTTGAAAAGGATTTGCAAATCATTGTATTCTGTTTATATTTACATCTAACACAATTTCCCAACTCATACTGAAACGGGGTTTGTAAATATATCATCCACGTCTGATGGGTGTGCCAAATTTCAGAGTAAAACTTGCCTGGTGTCCACTTTCACGAGGAGGAATAAGAAGAGTCAGCCAAGGGGAAGTGGGTGAAGAGGAGGAGAGAAGACGAGCAGCAGCTCCAGGCTTGTAGCATCACTAATTGCCTCATTAACATCACACTGCTGTGTTTCGTGTGATGTATTCACACACACACACACACACACACACACACACACACACACACACAAATGAGGGCAAATACTACCTGTTGTCTCAGTGTGGACCTCTTATAGCAGGGGTGCCCATTACGTCGATCGCGAGCTACCAGTCGACCGCGGGGGGTGTGTCAGTCGATCTCCAGCCAGGCTTTAAAAAAAAAATAGACCTAAAAATTAGTGATCATCAATCTTCACCAAGACGTCACTTAAATGACATTCACGGTACCGGAGGGTCTTGTGAGATGACGCTGGCTGCTGCAAGATCATTATTATGAAAATATGACCGAGAGGAAGGCGAGAAACACTTTTTATTTCAACAGACTCTCGCGCCGTCCCTTCCGTCAAAACTCTAAAGGCCGACTGCACATTTCCTATCTTCACAATAAAAGCCCTGCTTCATGCTGCCTGCGCTAACTAAATACAGAGTCTCGGAAAACTGGCGTGCACAAGCGATCCCTCAGAAAGCTGGCGTGCACATCACTTGTGCACGCCAGCTTTCCGAGACTCTTATTTTGTTAGCAGGGATTTTATTGTGAAGATAGGAAATGTGCAGAGTTTTGACGGAAGGGACAGCGCGAAAGTCTGTTGAAATAAAAAAGTGTTTCTCGCCTTCTCTGTCATTTTTTCATAATAATGAACTGGCAGCAGCCAGCGTCATCTCACAAGACCCTCGGGTGCCGTGAATGTCAATCAAGCAAGCTACGGAATTTGCCGCCAATGTTTTTCTTGTAAAGTGTATGGAAGCTGGATGAATTAGATGCCAAAAACCAACCACTTTCATGTGGTATTGTACAGAAAGGACAACTTTTTTTCTCCTCCATTTGAAAATTAGATTAGATTAGATAGTACTTTATTTATTCCGTCGAGAGTTCCTTCAGAAAAATTAAAATTTTCAGCACAATCCCATTCAAGATCAGACAAACATTGCAGGGAGACAGAACAGGATCGCTGACGGGTCTGCCGGCTTCCAGCGCCCCTTACAAAAAAGATGAGATACAGGTAAACAAGGGGTGGGGATGGGAGAAAAAAAATAGAAGATTAAAATAAAATAAAAATAAAAATCGGTCTTAGCCTGGGCCCTGGAGAGGGGGTGCAGACTAAGGCCAAGGGGAAAAAAAACAACAACAAAAAAACTCATAGCTATAGTACACATCCCTCTTACATGTGTGTAAGAAGGAAACATCACACATCAAAGAACACAGAGGACATTAAAGACATTAAAGCAGAAGATACAAGCAGACACTTCTACATACAGCTATGAATAAAAAGTAAAAGAAACATATCCACTGTGGTGGCCTCTGCGGTGTTCCACGCCATCGTCCGCTGGGGTGGAGGGGGCATGGCCAGAGACAGGAGCAGACCCAACAAAGCAACCAAGCAAAAATGTAGGCGTTATCATCATTACTGTCTGATTCCAACCAATGCAAGTCATCAGAATCAGGTAATACACCAACTTATATTCTTGTCTTTGTGAAAGAAAGACATCTATATGTGTTACACATGCTTGTATTATCATTAAACACATTTAACTTGCTTACAAAAATGTCTCTTTCATAAATAAATAAATATAAATGATATATATAAATGAGGTAATCCCCTCGAGTTGGTCAATTGAAAAGTAGCTCGCCTGCAGAAAAAGTGTGGGCATCCCTGTCTTATAGGGTCTTAACTCAAATGGGACACAACGTTGCATTGATTCTCCTTTCAACACATTTCAGTGAACAAGCTGAAGAGTCCACGAGTTGAATATTTATTTCAATTTCATACTTGGCCTCCAGTCTTGGGGTCCAAGGAGCAGATCAGCAACATCAAACCTGTGGCTGCAGCTGCAATGACCTCTCTTGAAAATCAATCGTTTACTTACAAACCATATGGGTTGGGAAATTGTGTTAGATGTAAATATAAACAGAATACAATGATTTGCAAATCCTTTTCAAGCCATATTCAGTTGAATATGCTACAAAGACAACATATTTGATGTTCAAACTCAAAGAGTGTCTCAAAGGGCTGCACGAGCCACGACGACATCAGCGCTACAGAGGACTTTTCGCAGATGACACACTTTTGTTTAGGTTTTTAAAATCTCTATTAGCACGCAGCTCAGACGTCTTGTAAACAATAAGATTATGTCCACATAATTTATGGTCTCTGACCCACATTTGACTGCACTTAGAGCTTGGAGGGAAACATTTTGCATGTTGGAAAGACAAAAAAAAAAGAATGTTTTATTCACACTATTTTTAATTTATTCATGCTACTTTGCCAAATAATTCAGGCTTCAGTGTTTGTCTTGTTTTGCTGTTGTAATGATGTTGGCCCCGCCTCCTCCTCCATCATCCTCATGCCGTGACTAAGATAACTGCTCTTAGGAAGTACAATTGTCTCACATCAACTTATTTATATCAATATGATATTAATACCGATGCATAAAATATATAGATATACAATTTATAATTAAAGCTGCAAGCAGCGATGGACAGGACCGACTTTTGCTGGTGTTTCCTGCCTTTACCCATTCAACATATCTTTACCTGCACATTACCTACCTTCCCTGCATCCTGGGGTCACACTGGTGCTTCTTTCTGTCACCCATACATGCTCTTGCTTCCTGCCATCACCCTGACAACATATCTTTACCTGCACATGACCTACCTTCTCTGTATCCTGGAGTCAAAGTGGTGCATCCTTCTTTCACCCAGTCAACATATCTTTACCTGCACATTACCTACCTTCTCTGCATCCTGGGGTCACACTGGTGCGTCTTTCTTTCACCCATACATGCTGGTGTTTCCTGCCATCACCCAGACAACATATCTTTACCTGCACATGGCCTACCTTCTCTGTATCCTGGAGTATCTTTACCTGCACATTACCTACCTTCTCTGCATCCTGGGGTCACACTGGTGTGTCTTTCTTTCACCCATACATGCTGGTGCTTCCTGCCATCACCCAGACAACATATCTTTACCTGCACATTACCTACCTTCTCTGTATCCTGGAGTCAAACTGGTGCCTCCTTCTTTCACCCAGTCAACATATCTTTACCTGCACATTACCTACCTTCTCTCTATCCTGGGGTCACACTGGTGCTTCTTTCTGTCACCCATACATGCTGGTGCTTCCTGCCATCACCCAGACAACATATCTTTACCTGCACATTACCTACCTTCTCTGTATCCTGGAGTCAAACTGGTGCCTCTTTCTTTCACCCAGTCAACATATCTTTACCCGCACATTACCTACCTTCTCTGCATTGTGTGGTCACGCTGGTGCTTCCTGCTTTTAAGCGGCCGTCTTGAGACGGCAGCAGCGCGGCGGTTCTTTGAAGGCTCGTAAAATCAAAACCGGAGCAGTTATAAAAACTCTTTGCGCAACTTTGAATCGAAAGGGTTCAATCTCTTTCCTGTGCGAGTTTGAAGCCGACACAACAAACACGAGATAATGTTTGAAAAAAGGTGACAGGTTTTTACAAAACTTTTGTTTTGAAGGGGTAATTGCCAACTTCCTGTTGATTTTGTGACTTATGTCACAAAATATAAAAATGTTACATACAAATAAAGAATACGTACAAATAAATGTGTATTTGTAAATATATTTTTGAGATTTGAATATAAATATGCTTGATTTTCTATTTGTATTTGTATTGGATTTAGGTTTTTTGCTTTTGTGTCGATGATACATTCCTCCCACAAACCAGATGCACAAATTAAATGTGACCTACACACTCCCCTGAACAACCAGCAGAGGGCACTGCAGCCGGAGCGGTCAGGGTCACAAAGCATTACATGCAAAATGCCCCGAGTTCTCTGCACAAAAACAATCCACGTCTTTCCAGAGAGAACGCACAACGGGCCTGAGGTAGCTAACGTTAGCGTTGTATTAGCTAATGCTAATGCATCCAGTTAATTTGAAAGACCGTGCTAGCTGCTTATTTCATTGTATCAATGCCGTTTAATGACCTTGTTCCGATGTAGATACTGATCTCTTATCAGTGCAATGTGTGTCAAATCATCCCAGAAGTCATGACGTCATATGACCCTCCCTAGTGTGCCTCTGATTGGCTCGCCAGTGTCTGACCATGTCTGTGACCCAGACCGCTCTGGCTGCAGTGCCCTCTGCTGCTTGTTCAGGGGAGTGTGAAGCTCACATTTATTTGTGCATCTGGTTTGTGGTAGGAATGTGTCATCGACACAAAAGCAAAAAAGTGATCCACGTATGCAAATACAAAAGCAAGCATATTTATATTCAAATCTCAAACATATATTTACAAATCCACGTTTATTTATACAAATTCTTGATTTATTTGTACGTCACATTTTGATGTTATTTGAACACTGATACAGTTAAAGAAAGGAGTGGACATCCCGGTCAACATTGTAAAGACTTTACGAACAAGTTGTGACAATTTTCACCTGCTGCATTTTTCCTTACATCGTTAAATCTCACTCACAGCAGCTGACGGACGCTGTATTGAGAAAAAGAAAGCAACATCAAATAGTTTTATGAATTCTTTTAGTGTGGGGACAAGGGTCTCCAATATTGTCCACACCTGTCTCCATCCAAACACAGCAATCAGTCCGCCATGATTTTCAAGCCATGCGGCTGATTTGGTTTCCAGGAATTAAGCAGTGTTGCCTAAAATGCAGTTTTTCGATCATTCAAAAATTAGTCGGTATTTTATCGCAGTTTATCATTATACTGTTTTTTGTCACAGCCCTAGCTGCTGTGAGGATTTAAAAAGACACCACACCATTCAAACATGCTACTTGCTGTATGTAGAGAGGATTGGTACTGTTCACATTTCAAACGATACGGTACCTGAAAGTCGATACCGGCACTAAACGGTACCAATTTTCTGTAGTTTTGTGTCTGTACATGATTATTAACTGTTTGCAGCTCAAAAAGATTTGTTATGTCGTCTTATTCATATACTTTTCCATTTTTCTTCAGCACAAGGTCAACATTCCATCCATTGTAAAAAATATTCAATACGGTTCAACGTGGGAAAGTGTTATATTTTGTTGTACATTTCACAATGTTGAGTAGAATGGATTTTTTATCAAGGTAAAAATCCCATCCGTTGTAAGGGAAAAGTATTGTCTGACGAGAAGAAGATTAAATAGTGTTGTTCTTGATCAAAAATATAATGTTTTAGTGTAACATTTACACATATGAGCTGATTATGATGACTGTGCTAACTATTATTACTGTCATGTCCGTGGAATCATGTTTTGTTTATTGGACACTCAGTTCCTGTTTTTGCACTTCATGGTTTGTTTTGTCAACTCATTAGTTTTCACCTTATCCTCATGTCACGCACCTGTCTCATGTTTTGCACTCGCACACCTGATCATGTCACTGCTATTTAAGCCCGTCTGTTTCTGTTCTTCGTGCTGGCAACATCACGAAGAACCGTCTACCACCATCTATCACCCTCTATCACTCGCTCCACATCCATGCCAATGATCCATGCCCCTTGTCTTTTTTTCAAATAAGTTTTTTTTTTTATTCGTGCCATTGTGCAAGTGTTTTGTTTTTATGATCATAGTTTTGTTTCATTAGTCAAGTTTGTTCTCCGCCACTGTGCGCGCCTTTCGTTTGTTTCTGTTTTTTAGTTATAGTGTTAAAATAAATCATGTACTTACATTCACGTCTTGCCCGTGCTAACTTTCCTTTATCTTCTGGAAAAACGAACCCCAAAGTCCACTCCGATCGCTTTGCACATCGGGAAAACAATCCACGCCCAAGTCCTAGTTTTGACAATTACATTCCTGAGTCCCATTTGCAATGCTGTTGCACTTTCACGACATTAGATGGCAGTACTGTGTAGTTCAGGAAGTAGCTGTTTCCAGGAAGCTGAATGTTTTGTTGCGCCCGACAAAGTGTTTGTACTGTGATTATTGTTTTTATTACACAGTGTAACATTCATTTGAGCTGTTGTCAGCATTACCAAATTTGGAGATGTAGTTATCGCCATGTAAAGTCGCTAATGCTAATGGTAGCCTGTCTGTGGCGAGTCCAGTGTATATTAGCATCAAGCTAGTGCATTTTGGAGGAGCGGAGCCTTGCTTTACGTTGGCGAATTTTCTGCCAAGCATTTTTTTTGCTTTGTTGGTGTTGAAAATGTCAATGTCACTCAGAGGGAGTTGGACTGATTGTTGAGGTGAGTCGGTGTTCAGTCTGCAACCAAACATGACTTCACGTGCAACAAAGCTTTAGAAATATGGCAGAGTCTGACTTTACGTGAATCGATACCTGGCAGTACCGAACAAATTCAGTCGTTGCCTATAAAAGAACTGAAATTGGTACCCATCCTTACTGTATGTGAACTTGTGTGTGACCTTGAAATACCTGCCAGCTGTGTAAAATATGACCCTAAATGTCAGAATGCGTTTGGACCAGATGTTCCTCCGAGGGAATTTAAGTTGCTGGTCAATCCCAAGTTCTTTTGACAACTCATAAGCTGATTTTAATGATAACCCAGAACAGAATAGATATTTTGCAATTTATTCCAAAGCTTTGGAGGGACCAACCTAAAAAACACACATTCAATTTGCGTCGCCTCGTTGATCTGAAAACACTACGGAAGTCTTGTCTTTTTCAATATGCCACTAGCCCCCACCCACTTCAGAGCAAATACACATATATATTGTTTTTCTCAGCTGGAGACAGAAAGAGATAGGAAAAAGGAGTATTGCTACTCCTGCATTCCAAATAACTAATTTTTAAATAAAGATTATTTATGAAGATATCTATCTCCGTCAACACCTAAGACTTAACACCACCGAGGGTCTCCGCGTCACAGCTGCAGATCTTGCTGGGTTAGAAGTCATGCCTAAAACTCCAGACCCTGAATGTACTGGAGGTGGACCCGATTTTGGTCTTTGATCCTTCATACTGTGATCCATCGAGTAGTAATAATGACACCATTGACATGACTGTTTTCTCTCCTGTGCAGTTGTACCAGTGGAACCTTTGGTCCGCGGCTTCAGGAAACTCCCAGAAGATGTGGACTGGTCATACACAGGTATGTTCCCGTCGCTAATAAATACACCTTTAACGGACCTTTTGGTAAAGAAGCAATCAGGTTTGAGTTGAGTGAGAACCGGAGTGGACAGAGGTGGTGTCCAGCTCGGTCCCGTGTTTCTGTGTGCTGCTCCGCCATCGTTGGAAATGTCAATTATGTCAGTTGGAAAATGGAGCCTTTGTGCTAGAATTCAGTCGATGTAATTGTCGGGAACACCTTTGTTTGTGTGTCTGTAGCTTTAATGCTGATGAGGAAGAAGTGCTTCTGAGCATTGGATCCACTTTTTACATAAACTGTACTCCGTAACTCTGCCCTCGTCCATATTACTTTTATAATCTATTAAATAATACATTTATAATCTATTAAATATTACATTTATAATCTATTACATAATATTACATGTATAATCTATTAAATAATACATTTATGATCTATTACATAATATTACATGTATAAACTATTAAATAATACATTTATGATCTATTACATGATAAATATTGCATTTATATTTTACATAATATATATTACATGTATAATCTATTACATAATAAATATTGCATTTATAATATTTAACGTAATAAATATTACATTTATAATCTATTACATAATACATATTGCATTTATGATCTATTACATAATATTGCATTTATAATATATTACATAATAAATATTGCATTTATAATATTTTACATAATAAATATTACATTTAAAATCTATTACATAATAAATATTGCGTTTATGATCTATTACATAATATTGCATTTATAATATATTACATAATAAATATTGCATTTATAATCTATTACATAATAAATATTACATTTAAAATCTATTACATTATAAATATTGCATTTGTACTCTATTACATAATAAATATCAAATTTATAATCTATTACATAATAAATATCAAATTTATAATCTATTACATAATAAATATTGCATTTATGATCTATTACATAATATTGCATTCATAATATATTACATAATAAATATTGCATTTATAATATTTTACATAATAAATATTACATTTAAAATCTATTACATAATAAATATTGCATTTATAATCTATTACATAATATATATTACATTTATATCTATTCATAATAAATATTGCATTTATAATCTATTACATAATAAATATCAAATTTATAATCTATTACATAATAAATATTGCATTTATGATCTATTACATAATATTGCATTTATAATATATTACATAATAAATATTGCATTTATAATATTTTACATAATAAATATTACATTTAAAATCTATTACATAATAAATATTGCATTTATACTCTATTACATAATAAATATCAAATTTATAATCTATTACATAATAAATATTGCATTTATACTCTATTACATAATAAATATCAAATTTATAATCTATTACATAATAAATATCAAATTTATAATCTATTACATAATAAATATTGCATTTATGATCTATTACATAATATTGCATTTATAATATATTACATAATAAATATTGCATTTATAATATTTTACATAATAAATATTACATTTAAAATCTATTACATAATAAATATTGCATTTATAATCTATTACATAATAAATATTACATTCATATCTATTACATAATAAATATTGCATTTATAATCTATTACATAATAAATATCACATTTATAATCTATTACATAATAAATATTGCATTTATGATCCATTACATAATATTGCATTTATAATATATTACATAATAAATATTACATTTAAAATCCATTACATAATAAATATTGCATTTATAATCTATTGCATAATAAATATTACATTTATATCTATTACATAATAAATATTGCATTTATAATCTATTACATAATACATATCAAATTTATTATCTATTACATAATAAATATTGCATTTATGATCTATTACATAATATTACATTTATAATATATTTCATAATATTGCATTTATATTTTACATAATAAATATTAAATTTAAAATCTCTTACATAATAAATATTGCATTTATAATCTATTACATAATAAATATTACATTTATAATCTATTACATAAATATTACATTTATATCTTGCATAATAAATATTGCATTTATGATCTATTACATAATGAATTTTACATTTATAATCTGTTAAATATTACATTTATAATCTATTAGATAATAAATATTGCATGTATAATGTATTACATTTATTTTAGAATGTGTAGCAAAGCGTTTTTCCTCTTCCCCCCAACCCAAAGCTAACTTAATTTTTAGATGTGTAGTGAAGCCGTTTTCTGCCTTCCTCCCCACATTTGTATCTTTGTCCTAAGATGTGAAGCGAACCTTTTTTTTTTTTACCCAAAGCTAATTCTCATTTTTGTAGTTTTATTTTAAGATGTGTAGCGAAGCCTTTTCATCCCTTTCCGCCAAAACTACCCCTCAGGTCCATAGCTTTATTTTAGAATGTGTAGCAAAGCCTTTTTTTCCCCTCTTTCCCCCCCTAAAGCCAACCTTCCTGTCTGTGATTACATTTCTAGATGTGTAGTGAAGCCTTTCCACCCCTAAAGCTAACCCCCACATTTGTATCTTTAGCTTAAGATGACAAAGCGAAGCCTTTTTACCCTTTTCCCCCCAAAAACTAACCCTTCACAGTTGTATCTTAGTTTTATGATGTGTAGCAAAGTCCCCCCCCCCCCCAAACACTTTTATAGCTTTATTTTAGGATGTATAGTGAAGCCTTTTTTTCTTCAAAAGTGCTAACAGTGAAGGTTGAAACATGTCTTCCCACAACAGCAGCACAGGTGGAAGTGGTGGTCACATGACCAACTGTGTAGAGTGGAAGTGGTGGTCACATGACCAACTGTGTAGAGTGGAAGTGGTGGTCACATGACCAACTGTGTAGAGTGGAAGTGGTGGTCACATGACCGGCCGTGTAGAGTGGAAGTGGTGGTCACATGACCAACTGTGTAGAGTGGAAGTGGTGGTCACATGACCGGCCGTGTAGAGTGGAAGTGGTGGTCACATGACCAACTGTGTAGAGTGGAAGTGGTGGTCACATGACCAACTGTGTAGAGTGGAAGTGGTGGTCACATGACCGGCCGTGTAGAGTGGAAGTGGTGGTCACATGACCAACTGTGTAGAGTGGAAGTGGTGGTCACATGACCAACTGTGTAGAGTGGAAGTGGTGGTCACATGACCGGCCGTGTAGAGTGGAAGTGGTGGTCACATGACCAACTGTGTAGAGTGGAAGTGGTGGTCACATGACCATCTGTGTAGAGTGGAAGTGGTGGTCACATGACCAACTGTGTAGAGTGGAAGTGGTGGTCACATGACCAACTGTGTAGAGTGGAAGTGGTGGTCACATGACCATCTGTGTAGAGTGGAAGTGGTGGTCACATGACCAACTGTGTAGAGTGGAAGTGGTGGTCACATGACCAACTGTGTAGAGTGGAAGTGGTGGTCACATGACCAACTGTGTAGAGTGGAAGTGGTGGCCACATGACCAACTGTGTAGAGTGGAAGTGGTGGCCACATGACCAACTGTGTAGAGTGGAAGTGGTGGTCACATGACCAACTGTGTAGAGTGGAAGTGGTGGTCACATGACCAACTGTGTAGAGTGGAAGTGGTGGTCACATGACCGGCCGTGTAGAGTGGAAGTGGTGGTCACATGACCAACTGTGTAGAGTGGAAGTGGTGGTCACATGACCATCTGTGTAGAGTGGAAGTGGTGGTCACATGACCAACTGTGTAGAGTGGAAGTGGTGGTCACATGACCAACTGTGTAGAGTGGAAGTGGTGGTCACATGACCATCTGTGTAGAGTGGAAGTGGTGGTCACATGACCAACTGTGTAGAGTGGAAGTGGTGGTCACATGACCAACTGTGTAGAGTGGAAGTGGTGGTCACATGACCAACTGTGTAGAGTGGAAGTGGTGGTCACATGACCAACTGTGTAGAGTGGAAGTGGTGGTCACATGACCGGCCGTGTAGAGTGGAAGTGGTGGTCACATGACCAACTGTGTAGAGTGGAAGTGGTGGTCACATGACCGGCCGTGTAGAGTGGAAGTGGTGGTCACATGACCAACTGTGTAGAGTGGAAGTGGTGGTCACATGACCAACTGTGTAGAGTGGAAGTGGTGGTCACATGACCATCTGTGTAGAGTGGAAGTGGTGGTCACATGACCAACTGTGTAGAGTGGAAGTGGTGGTCACATGACCAACTGTGTAGAGTGGAAGTGGTGGTCACATGACCATCTGTGTAGAGTGGAAGTGGTGGTCACATGACCAACTGTGTAGAGTGGAAGTGGTGGTCACATGACCAACTGTGTAGAGTGGAAGTGGTGGTCACATGACCAACTGTGTAGAGTGGAAGTGGTGGTCACATGACCAACTGTGTAGAGTGGAAGTGGTGGTCACATGACCGGCCGTGTAGAGTGGAAGTGGTGGTCACATGACCAACTGTGTAGAGTGGAAGTGGTGGTCACATGACCGGCCGTGTAGAGTGGAAGTGGTGGTCACATGACCAACTGTGTAGAGTGGAAGTGGTGGTCACATGACCAACTGTGTAGAGTGGAAGTGGTGGCCACATGACCAACTGTGTAGAGTGGAAGTGGTGGTCACATGACCAACTGTGTAGAGTGGAAGTGGTGGTCACATGACCAACTGTGTAGAGTGGAAGTGGTGGTCACATGACCAACTGTGTAGAGTGGAAGTGGTGGTCACATGACCAACTGTGTAGAGTGGAAGTGGTGGCCACATGACCAACTGTGTAGAGTGGAAGTGGTGGTCACATGACCAACTGTGTAGAGTGGAAGTGGTGGTCACATGACCAACTGTGTAGAGTGGAAGTGGTGGTCACATGACCGGCCGTGTAGAGTGGAAGTGGTGGTCACATGACCAACTGTGTAGAGTGGAAGTGGTGGTCACATGACCATCTGTGTAGAGTGGAAGTGGTGGTCACATGACCAACTGTGTAGAGTGGAAGTGGTGGTCACATGACCAACTGTGTAGAGTGGAAGTGGTGGTCACATGACCATCTGTGTAGAGTGGAAGTGGTGGTCACATGACCAACTGTGTAGAGTGGAAGTGGTGGTCACATGACCATCTGTGTAGAGTGGAAGTGGTGGTCACATGACCAACTGTGTAGAGTGGAAGTGGTGGTCACATGACCAACTGTGTAGAGTGGAAGTGGTGGTCACATGACCAACTGTGTAGAGTGGAAGTGGTGGTCACATGACCAACTGTGTAGAGTGGAAGTGGTGGTCACATGACCAACTGTGTAGAGTGGAAGTGGTGGTCACATGACCAACTGTGTAGAGTGGAAGTGGTGGTCACATGACCAACTGTGTAGAGTGGAAGTGGTGGTCACATGACCGGCCGTGTAGAGTGGAAGTGGTGGTCACATGACCGGCCGTGTAGAGTGGAAGTGGTGGTCACATGACCGGCTGTGGAGAGTGGAAGTGGTGGCCACATGACCCACTGTGTAGAGTGGAAGTGGTGGTCACATGACCGGCCGTGTAGAGTGGAAGTGGTGGTCACATGACCGGCCGTGTAGAGTGGAAGTGGTGGTCACATGACCAACTGTGTAGAGTGGAAGTGGTGGTCACATGACCGGCCGTGTAGAGTGGAAGTGGTGGTCACATGACCAACTGTGTAGAGTGGAAGTGGTGGTCACATGACCGGCCGTGTAGAGTGGAAGTGGTGGTCACATGACCAACTGTGTAGAGTGGAAGTGGTGGTCACATGACCAACTGTGTAGAGTGGAAGTGGTGGCCACATGACCAACTGTGTAGAGTGGAAGTGGTGGTCACATGACCAACTGTGTAGAGTGGAAGTGGTGGTCACATGACCAACTGTGTAGAGTGGAAGTGGTGGTCACATGACCAACTGTGTAGAGTGGAAGTGGTGGTCACATGACCAACTGTGTAGAGTGGAAGTGGTGGCCACATGACCAACTGTGTAGAGTGGAAGTGGTGGTCACATGACCAACTGTGTAGAGTGGAAGTGGTGGTCACATGACCAACTGTGTAGAGTGGAAGTGGTGGTCACATGACCGGCCGTGTAGAGTGGAAGTGGTGGTCACATGACCAACTGTGTAGAGTGGAAGTGGTGGTCACATGACCATCTGTGTAGAGTGGAAGTGGTGGTCACATGACCAACTGTGTAGAGTGGAAGTGGTGGCCACATGACCAACTGTGTAGAGTGGAAGTGGTGGTCACATGACCAACTGTGTAGAGTGGAAGTGGTGGCCACATGACCAACTGTGTAGAGTGGAAGTGGTGGTCACATGACCGGCCGTGTAGAGTGGAAGTGGTGGTCACATGACCGGCCGTGTAGAGTGGAAGTGGTGGTCACATGACCGGCCGTGTAGAGTGGAAGTGGTGGTCACATGACCGGCCGTGTAGAGTGGAAGTGGTGGTCACATGACCGGCCGTGTAGCATGGAAGTGGTGGTCACATGACCGGCCGTGTAGAGTGGAAGAGGTGTGTCACATGACCGGCCGTGTAGAGTGGAAGTGGTGGTCACATGACCGGCCGTGTAGCGTGGAAGTGGTGGTCACATGACCGGCCGTGTAGAGTGGAAGTGGTGGTCACATGACCGGCCGTGTAGAGTGGAAGAGGTGTGTCACATGACCGGCCGTGTAGCGTGGAAGTGGTGGTCACATGACCGGCCGTGTAGAGTGGAAGTGGTGGTCACATGACCGGCCGTGTAGAGTGGAAGTGGTGGTCACATGACCGGCCGTGTAGAGTGGAAGTGGTGGTCACATGACCGGCCGTGTAGAGTGGAAGTGGTGGTCACATGACCAACTGTGTAGAGTGGAAGTGGTGGTCACATGACCGGCCGTGTAGAGTGGAAGTGGTGGTCACATGACCGGCCGTGTAGAGTGGAAGTGGTGGTCACATGACCGGCCGTGTAGAGTGGAAGTGGTGGTCACATGACCAACTGTGTAGAGTGGAAGTGGTGGTCACATGACCAACTGTGTAGAGTGGAAGTGGTGGTCACATGACCGGCCGTGTAGAGTGGAAGTGGTGGTCACATGACCGGCCGTGTAGAGTGGAAGTGGTGGTCACATGACCGGCCGTGTAGAGTGGAAGTGGTGGTCACATGACCAACTGTGTAGAGTGGAAGTGGTGGTCACATGACCGGCCGTGTAGAGTGGAAGTGGTGGTCACATGACCGGCCGTGTAGAGTGGAAGTGGTGGTCACATGACCGGCCGTGTAGAGTGGAAGTGGTGGTCACATGACCGGCCGTGTAGAGTGGAAGTGGTGGTCACATGACCGGCCGTGTAGAGTGGAAGTGGTGGTCACATGACCAACTGTGTAGAGTGGAAGTGGTGGTCACATGACCGGCCGTGTAGAGTGGAAGTGGTGGTCACATGACCGGCCGTGTAGAGTGGAAGTGGTGGTCACATGACCAACTGTGTAGAGTGGAAGTGGTGGTCACATGACCAACTGTGTAGAGTGGAAGTGGTGGTCACATGACCGGCCGTGTAGAGTGGAAGTGGTGGTCACATGACCAACTGTGTAGAGTGGAAGTGGTGGTCACATGACCAACTGTGTAGAGTGGAAGTGGTGGTCACATGACCAGCGGTGTCTGAATGATGCTATCTGTCAGCATCTCCCGCCATATGCTAACTGGGCGTGGCTTCCCACTGGGCTAAACTGGCAGGAAGAAGAGTGGTCGGAGGCGGACTAATCATCCTCATCATCATCCTCATCATTATCCTAGTGGTCCCTGGGGGAGATTATGGCTTCTGACTGACAGAAGAGAATGAAAAGCCCGGCGGGGTGGTCACTTGAGCTTGTAAACATATTAACCCTGCCTGATAACTGCCAGATTTCACGTGACGCACGCTGGTCTCAGGTCAGAATCATGAATAGGAGAAGGTGGATTTGCTACAGCCAGTGTAAAAGTAATCCTCCTTTTTCTACAGAGACTAAAGTAATCCTCTTATTTCTGCAGAGACAATCAATCAAAATTTGTATTTGAATTGTGGCAAGTTGAGCAACAATCACTGTGTGCATGTAGCCTGCTTCGTCTGGAGGCTAAATACACACGGTGTTTGTTTAAATGTTGTTTGTGTCATAACGTGGACTATGGGGTGGTTGTCTTCCCCAGATGCAAGTAAACTTGGAGAATAATGTTGTGTTTGGACCAGATGTTCCTCCGAGGGAATTTAAGTTGCTGGTCAACCCCAAGTTCTTTTGATGACACATAAACTAATTTTAGATGAATAGGTATTTTTACATGTATTCCAAAGCTTTGGTGAGACCAACCTCAAGAACAACACATTTAATTTGCATCACCTAAGTTGATCTGAAAATACCACGGAAGTTCTGTCTTTTTCAATATGCCACTAGCCAGCTGTATTTAGTGACAGTGGTTTTCTGAAGTGTTCCTGAGCCCATGTGGTGATATCCTTTAGAGATTGATGTGGGTTTTTGATACAGTGCCGTCTGAGGGATGGAAGGTCACGGTCATTCAATGTTGGTTTCCGGCCATGCCGCTTACGTGGAGTGATTTCTCCAGATTCTCTGAACCTTTTGATGATATTATGGAGCGTAGATGTTGAAATCCCTAAATTTCTTGCAGTTGCACTTTGAGAAAGGTTGTTCTTAAACTGTTTTGACTATTTGCTCACGTAGTTGTGGACAAAGGGGTGTACCTCGCCCCATCCTTTCTTGTGAAAGACTAAGGAAGCTGTTTTTATACCCAATCATGGCACCCACCTGTTCCCAATTAGCCTGCACACCTGTGGGATGTTCCAAATAAGTGTTTGATGAGCATTCCTCAACTTTATCAGTATTTATTGCCACCTTTGCCAACTTCTTTGTCACGTGTTGCTGGCATCAAATTCTAATTTAATGATTATTTGCACACAAAAAAAATGTTTGAGTTTGAACATCAAATATGTTGTCTTTGTAGCATATTCAACTGAATATGGGTTGAAAAGGAGATTTGCAAATCATTGTATTCTGTTTATATTTACATCAAACACAATTTCCCAACTCATATGGAAACAGGGTTTGTAGTTTAATGATCCTGAATATTTGAAGGTGATATCTCATTTTGGAATGTCTGTTATTTTGCTTATTTTTACCTTTCCCCCTGCATCGACACATTTGTATTCTCATTTGGCAGATTGTTCACCGTGCATTTGTCCGACAGCGACGACCTTTGTTACTTGCACGCCGCACCTTCCTTCCTTCCCTCACCTACCAGTTTTTCCTCTTATTTTGAAGGAGCCTTCTTTCATTGTTGTAACTCTACATTCATTCTTCTGCTCGCCACTGATGTTCAACAAGCTGGCGCCAGTGAGCGTTGCCCAACTCCTAATATGTGTGTGTGTGTGTGTGTGTGTGTGTGTGTGTGTGTGTGTGTGTGTGTGTGTGTGTGTGTGTGTGTGTGTGTGTGTGTGTGTGTGTGTGTCGGTCACAATCGGGCCTTTCTCAGCATCTCTGTTGCCTGGCCTTGTGCTGCTCACTGAGCCGCGAGTAAAAAGATTAGCATGTGAAAGAGGTCCACTTCAGTGTGAGGCACCACACTCCTCTTCTTAGGCAGGTCACTGCTGGAGAAGGTGGGGGAGAAGTTGGTGGCAAAGTAAAAGAAAGTATGTGGAAAAAGGGTAAACAAGGGTCTGGTATTTTCCCGACTAAAGAGTGCCGCACCCTCTAAATTTTAGAAATAAAACATATTTTTTTTCATTTATTAGTCGTACCGTACTATAGGTCGCAGATATATATATGTTGTGAAATGAGTTATTTACATTTGGTGGAGGATTACCATACTATGCAATGTAGTATCTGTTAGTCTACAAAATAACATGTTTTTTTCTTTCCGCATTTGGTGGAAGATTACCATACTGAAAGCTCTTTGTGTGCGCTTTTTTTATTCTGGGAAAAAATAATAAAAACATAAAGGATATTGTTTCAGACTATAGATGGCCACACCCACAAACTTATTGAAGTACCCCCCCCCCAAATATTAGTCGCATCGGACAATTGGTCGCAGATATATACGTTGTGAAATGAGTTATTTACACACAGATTTTTATTTATATACCTTAATTGTTTCCAGATGAAGCAATTAGTCTACATAATAACATGTTCCCCCCCTCCATTTGGTGGATGATTACCATACTGAAAGCTCTTGGTGTGTGGGGCCTTTTTGACACTTTTTTACTCTGGGGAAACATGATAAAAACATAAATGATATTTTTTCGGACTATAGAGGGCCACACCCACAAACATTTTTAAGAAAAACATAGTTTCCATATATTAGTCACATCGGACTATTGGTCGCAGATATATACGTTGTGCAATGAGTTATTTACACAGAAATTTTCATTTACATACGTTAATTGTTTCCAAATGAAGCAATGTTGTATCTGTTAGTCTACAAAATAACATGTTTGTTTGTTTTCCCATTTTGGTGGAAGATTACCATACTGAAAGCTCTTAGTGTGTGGGACCTTTTTGACACTTTTTTACTCTGGGCAAACATGATAAAAACATAAATGATATTTTTTCAGACTATAGAGGGCCACACCCACAAACATTTTAAAGAAAAACATATTTTCCATATATTAGTCGCATCGGACTATAGGATTGCAGATATATACATTGTGAAATGAGTTATTTACACAGAAATATTCATTTACATACCTTAATTGTTTCCAAATGAAGCAATGTAGTATCTGTTAGTCTACAAAATAACATGTTTGTTTTTTCCCATTTTGGTGGAAGATTACCATACTGAAAGCTCTTAGTGTGTGGGGCCATTTTGACGCTTTTTTAGTCTGGGGAAAAATGATAAGAACATAAATGATATTTTTTCGGACTATATAGGGCCACACCCACTAAATTGTAGAAGAAATGGTAAATGGGTTGTACTTGTATAGCGCTTTTCTACCCCTTTTTTATGGAGCCCAAAGCGCTTTGACAGTATTTCCACTTCACACACTGACGGTGGGAGCTGCCATGCAAGGCGCTTACCAGGACCCATCAGGAGCAAGGGTGAAGTGTCTTGCCCAAGGACACAACGGATGTGACTAGGATGGTAGAAGGTGGCGATTGAACCAGTAACCCTCAGATTGCTGGCGCAGCCACTCTACCATCTTCGCCACGCCGTCCCCATAAGAAAAACATATTTTCTATATATTAGTCGCACCTTGTGAAATTAGTTATTTACACAGAAATGTTTATTTATATACCTTAATTGTTTCCAGATGAAGCAATGTAGTATCTGTTAGTCTACAAAATAACATGTTTTTTGTTTGTTTTTGTTTTTCCCATTTGGTGTAAGATTGCCATATTTTCCAGACTAAAAAGCGCACGGCCCAGGGACACGTACTAAAAGCTCTTAGCATGCGGGGGCATTTTGATGCTTTTTTACTCTCGGGAAAAATGATAAAAATATAGTCATTTATTGGACAGGCCTTAACCTGCAGTCTCCTTATGTGTCTTATGAAAAAGACCATGTATTTTTTTAACCGATTTCCGAACGCCATTTTGACACTTTTTTACTCTGGGGAAACATGATAAAAACATAAATATTTTTTCAGCCTATAGAGGGCCACAGTCACTAAATTTTTAAAAATAAAACATATTTTTCCATTTATTAGTCGCATTGGACTATAGTTGGCAGATATATACGTTGTGCAATGAGTTATTTACACGGAAATGTTTATTTACATACCTTAATTGTTTCCTATGACGCTATGTAGTATCTGTCAGTCTACAAAATAACATTTGGTGGAAGATTACCATACTGAAAGCTCTTAGTGTGCAGGGCCATTTTGACGCTTTTTTACTCCGGGGAAACATGATAAAAACATAAATGATATTTTTTTGGACGACAGAGGGCCACACCCACAACATTTTTGAAGAAATATTTTTTTTTACATATATTAGTTGCATCTGACTATAGGTCCCGGATATATACGTTGTGAAATTAGTTATTTACACAGAAATTTTTATTTATATACCTTAATTGTTTCCAAATGAAGCAATGCAGTATCTGTTAGTCTACAAAATAACATGTTTGTTTTTCGTTCCCATTTAATGGAAGATTACCATACTGAAAGCTTTGAGTGTCCGTGGCAATTTAGACGCTTTTTTTAGTCTGGGGGGAAAATGATAAAAATAGCTGTATGTTCATTTGAAACTACATACCCACATTTAATGCGAAACAAACACTTACCAATCGACGGACTTAAGTTGCTCCAGTGTCACAAGATGCGAAAGTCCCGATCGTTTGGTTTGCAGATTTTACCGGCGATGCTAACAAGGCAGCCGTGCTATGGGCCAATTCATTAGGTACACCCATGTTATGGCCGAATAGCGTCAAAAGCTTCAGTTTCTTCTTCAATTTCGTTTTCGCTATCCGCCTCCGTACTCCGACCGTCTGTGGCAATACATGCGTAATCTGTTGAATCGCTTAAGCCGCTGAAATCCGAGTCTGAATCCGAGCTAATGTCGCTATATCTTGCTGTGGTAACCGCCATGTTAGAAGCATTTAAGTCTCACCTTAAAACTCATTTGTATACTCTAGCCTTTAAATAGACTCCCTTTTTAGACCAGTTGATCTGCCGTTTCTTTTCTTTTTCTCCTGTGTCCCACTCTCCCTTGCGGAGTGGGTCCGGTCCGATCCGGTGGCCATGTACTGCTTGCCTGTGTATCGGCTTGGGACATCTCTGGGCTGCTGATCCGCCTCCGCTTGGGATGGTTTCCTGCTGGCTCCACTGTGAACGGGACTCTCGCTGCTGTGTTGGATCCACTTTGGACTGGACTCTCGTGACTGTGTTGGATCCATTATGGATTGAACTTTCACAGTATCATGTTAGACCCGCTCGACATCCATTGCTTTTCTCCTCTCCAAGGTTCTCATAGTCATCATTGTCACCGACGTCCCACTGGGTCATTATTGTCACAGGTGCAGGTAGTCCATGTCTCGCCATGACTGTGAGGTAGTGGGTAACAAGGTGGTCTGCAGGTAGTCCATCTCTTGCCATGACTGCGAGGTAGTGGGTAACAAGGTGGTCTGCAGGTAGTCCATGTCTCGCCATGACTGTGAGGTAGTGGGTAACAAGGTGGTCTGCAGGTAGTCCATCTCTTGCCATGACTGCGAGGTAGTGGGTAACAAGGTGGTCTGCAGGTAGTCCATGTCTCGCCATGACTGTGAGGTAGTGGGTAACAAGGTGGTCTGCAGGTAGTCCATGTCTCGCCATGACTGAGGTAGTGGGTAACAAGGTGGTCTACAGGTAGTCCATGTCTCGCCATGACTGTGAGGTAGTGGGTAACAAGGTGGTCTACAGGTAGTCCATGTCTGGCCATGACTGTGAGGTAGTGCAGTCGCCTGGAGGCACATCTCCAGTCAGGTTTTGGTGGAGGTGGTAACCCAGGTACTTTGTTGTTTCCACGACAGGGACCTCCTGTCCCCCCAACATCAGTTCAGGAGGTTGTGGTGGAATTCAGGCAAAACATATCCGGAGTCCTACCGACTTCTTCCCATTGAGTACAATTTTCTTATCTGCTGCCTATTCTCATCTGCATATCCGACATTAGTGATTCCTAGAGCCCAAAAAAAGTCTGCGGGCTATAGAGCGTTTTCCGTTCGGGCTCCAGTACTCTGGAATGCCCTCCCGGTAACAGTTCGAGATGCTACCTCAGTAGAAGCATTTAAGTCTCACCTTAAAACTCATCTGTATACTCTAGCCTTTACATAGACCTCCTTTTTAGACCAGTTGATCTGCCGCTTCTTTTCTTTCTCCTTTGCCCCCCCCCCCCTCCCTTGTGGTCCGGTCCGATGACCATGGATGAAGTACTGGCTGTCCAGAGTCGAGACCCAGGATGGACCGATCGCCTGTGTATCGGTTGGGGACATCTCCGCTTTAGATGGTTTCCTGTGGACGGGACTCTCGCTGCTGTCTTGGATCCGCTTTGAACTGAACTCTCGCGGCTGTGTTGGAGCCACTATGGATTGAACTTTCACAGTATCATGTTAGACCCGCTCGACATCCATTGCTTTCGGTCCCCTAGAGGTTTCTCATAGTCAGCAATGTCACTGGCGTCCCACTGGGTGTGAGTTTTCCTTGCCCTTTTGTGGGTTCTTCCGAGGATGTTGTAGTCGTAATGGTTTGTGCAGTCCTTTGAGACATTTGTGATTTGGGGCTATATAAATAAACATTGATTGATTGATTGATTGATTGATTGACATCAAGGGTGTCCTCAAACACAGCATCCCGGGTGGCCATGTACAGGAGGAAGACATTTGGGGAGACAAAAACCCCCTTGTGGCCCCCCAGATGTAACTTCAGACCAGGGGCTATGAGCTCCATTCGCCACCACTCTCTGTCTCCTTCCTGAGATGTAACTATGGAGCCAGGCTGCCAGATATGGGCACAGTCCTCAGTCCACTATGTTTTGCATCAGGATCCCATGGTCAATTATATCAAAAGCTTCTGCCACCAGTACTCTCACCATCGTTGGTGTGGTAAGCCAGGTTTACTTTACCCTGACTAGAGCCGTTGTGGTACTGTGCTTAGGCAGATATGCAGATTGATTTTTACACACCTCAAGCACGGTTGGCATAAGCTTTTTCAACACAAGAAGTTCTATTGTTTTCCCCACACAAGAAGTTAGTGAGACAGGACGCCAGTCTAAGGTCTTGGCCTTTGGGTATGGGGACAGACTTTTGAGTCTTTTCCACAAACCCCTGTTGGAAAGAGCAGTTGGTCAGATGTGTGATGACCGGTGCCAGGTCCTCTTCATGTTCTTTCACCAGCCAGGTGGGAATGTGATCCAGCCCACTTTGCTTTCTGGGGGTCCCAGCCGAGTGAGGGCTGGCTTCATCTCACCTATGCTGCAGTTGTCACTTGGTCTAGCTCTTGCCAGGGGATGGACACAATAGGGCGTTGTTGACATGTTTGATTGTACTGAGGTTTTTGGTTTTTTACCATCCAATACCAAGACCAATTCAGGCTGGTTATCGGCGATACCGATCCGATAGAAATACTTTGTGCGGATATACCTAAGCTGTCTGCTAAAACGTTACAAGTTTTAAACTAAAAATTAATATATACTTAGTCACCTAAAACTCACAATTCTATCTTTAAATGTGTGTGTGTGTGTGTGTGTGCCTGTATTTGTATGTGTGTGAGTTTACATGTTCGGTGTGTGTGTGTGTGTGTTTAGCATTTTTTCCCAAATATAAAAAATGTCCTTAATATATAATGAATGTGTGTGTGTGTGTGTGTGTGTGTGTGTGTGTGTGTGTGTGTGTGTGTGTGTGTGTGTGTGTGTGTGTGTGTGTGTGTGTGTGTGTGTGCCTGTATTTGTATGTGTGTGCGTTTGCATGTTTGGTGTGTGTGTGTGTGTGTGTGTTTAGCCTTTTTTCCCAAATATAAAAAATTTCCTTAATATATAATGAATGTGTGTGTGTGTGTGTGTGTGTGTGTTTAGCAGTTATTCCCAAATATAAAAAATGTCCTTAATATATAATGAATGTGTGTGTGTGTGTGTGGGTGTGTGTGTGTGTGTGTGTGTGTGTGTGTGTGTGTGTGTGTGTGTGTGTGTGTGTGTGTGTGTGTGTGTGTGTGTGTGTGTGTGTGCCTGTATTTGTATGTGTGTGCGTTTGCATGTTCGGTGTGTGTGTGTGTGTGTGTGTGTGTGTGTGTGTGTGTGTGTGTGTGTGTGTTTAGCATTTTTTCCCAAATATAAAAAATGTCCTTAATATATAATGAATGTGTGTGTGTGTGTGTGTGTGTGTGTGTGCGTGCGTGTGTGTGTGTGTGTGTGTGTGCGTTTGCATGTTCGGTGTGTGTGTGTTTAGCATTTTTTCCCAAATATAAAAAAATTCCTTAATATATAATGAATGTGTGTGTGTGTGTGTGTGTGTTTAGCATATTTTTCTTTACTTTTATTATTGGAGCAACATGGTTGTGTGTGTGTATATATACATATATATATGTAAAGACATGCACCTGGGGATAGGTTGATTGGCAACACTAAATTGGCCCTAATGTGTGAATGTGAGTGTGAATGTTGTCTGTCTATCTGTGTTGGCCCTGCGATGAGGTGGCGTCTTGTCCAGGGTGTACCCCGCCTTCCGCCCGATTGTAGCTGAGATAGGCGCCAGCGCCCCCCGCGACCTCGAAAGGGAATAAGCGGTAGAAAATGGATGGATGGATGGATGTGTGTGTATGTGTATATGTATATATATATATGAATGTATATATATGTATGTGTATGTATATATGTGTGTATATGTATATATACATATATATATATACAGTATATATATATATATATATACACACACACACGTGTGTGTATGTGTATGTATGTATATATGTGTGTATATATATATAGTGCAACGTTAACAACCATGTTGCGCCAATAATAAAAAGGGATTTAAAATAATTTTACATTGCTGTCCGCAAAAGGCAGACGGCATGCGGTCACAAAGCTGAGAAGGGAGGGCGGGCCGAGAGGGCGCAGGGATAAGGGGAAGTGTGTGTGTGTGTGTGTGTGTTCCCTCTCCTCTCTAAGTTTAGGTCCACAGCAAGTCCCTTCTTCTTCACAGAACTTGAATGGCAAGAAAAGAAACACGCACTTTAAGCGCTGAGAAGTGTGTGTGTGTGTGTGTGTGTGTGTGTGTGTGTGTGTGTGTGTGTGTGTGTGTGTGTGTGTGTGTGTGTGTGTGCACAGGAGGTGATGTCATCAAAAAAATGAAGCGTTTGCACACAGAAGCATATTTGGCTCGGTTTCAAAGTTTGCAAATGGAGGTTGTACTGGACATGAAAATACAACATGAACTGATAATTGATACCAATGATATCAAATCCAGGTGCTTCTTAGACAACATCAGAATATCATTGTAGTCATTTTTAGTCACTGACTTGAAAGACATGATGTAAATCTAGGCCAGGGGTCACCAACACAAGGTCGCCCGTAAGGACCAGATGAGTCGCCCGCTGGCCTGTTCTAAAAATAGCTCAAATAGCAGCACTTACCAGTGAGCTGCCTCTATTTTTTAAATTGTATTTATTTACTACCTTCCGCCCGATTGTAGCTGAGATAGGCGCCAGCGCCCCCCGAGACCCCAAAAGGGAATAAGCGGTAGGAAATGGATGGATGGATACTAGCAAGCTGGTCTCGCTTTGCTGGACATTTTTTATTCTAAGAGACACAAAACTCAAATAGAATTTGAAAATCCAAGAAAATATTTTAAAGACTTGTTTAAATAAATTCACTTGTTTTTTTTGGTTTGCTTCTTATAACTTTCAGAAAGACAATTTTAGAGAAAAAATACAACCTTAAAAATGATTTTAGGATTTTTAAACACATATACCTTTTTACCTTTTTAAATTCCTTCCTTTTCTTTCCTGACAATTTAAATCAATGTTCAAGTAAAAAAATGTTTGTAGTTGTAAAGAATAATAAATACATTTTAATTTAATTCTTCACTTTAGCTTCTGTTTTATTCGACAAAGAATATTTGTGAAATATTTCTTCAAACTTATTATGATTAAAATAAAAAATACAAAAAATATTCCGGCAAATCTAGAAAATCTGTAGAATCAAATTTAAATCTTATTTCAAATTCTTTTGAATTTCTTTTAAAAATTTTGTTCTGGCAAATCTAGAAGAAATAATGATTTGTCTTGTTAGAAATATAGCTTGGTCCAATTTGTTATATATTCTAACAAAGTGCAGATTGGATTTTAACCTATTTAAAACATGTCATCAAAATTCTAAAATTAATCTTAATCGGGAAAAATTACTAATGCCATCCATCCATCCATCCATCCATCTTCTTCCGCTTATCCGAGGTCGGGTCGCGGGGGCAACAGCCTAAGCAGGGAAACCCAGACTTCCCTCTCCCCAGCCACTTCGTCTAGCTCTTCCCGGGGGATCCCGAGGCGTTCCCAGGCCAGCCGGGAGACATAGTCTTCCCAACGTGTCCTGGGTCTTCCCCGTGGCCTCCTACCGGTTGGACGTGCCCTAAACACCTCCCTAGGGAGGCGTTCGGGTGGAATCCTGACCAGATGCCCGAACCACCTCATCTGGCTCCTCTCCATGTGGAGGAGCAGCGGCTTTACTTTGAGTTCCTCCCGGATGGCAGAGCTTCTCACCCTATCTCTAAGGGAGAGACCCAAACTCATTTGGGCCGCTTGTACCCGTGATCTTATCCTTTCGGTCATGACCCAAAGCTCATGACCATAGGTGAGGATGGGAACGTAGATCGACCGGTAAATTGAGAGCTTTGCCTTCCGGCTCAGCTCCTTCTTCACCACAACGGATCGGTACAACGTCCGCATTACTGAAGACGCCGCACCGATCCGCCTGTCGATCTCACCATCCACTCTTCCCTCACTCGTGAACAAGACTCCTAGGTACTTGAACTCCTCCACTTGGGGCAGGGTCTCCTCCCCAACCCGGAGATGGCACTCCACCCTTTTCCGGGCGAGAACCATGGACTCGGACTTGGAGGTGCTGATTCTCATTCCGGTCGCTTCACACTCGGCTGCGAACCGATCCAGTGAGAGCTGAAGATCCCGGTCAGATGAAGCCATTAGGACCACATCGTCTGCAAAATGACTAATGATGTTCCATAAATTCTTTTTTTTATTTTTTTTTTCAAAAAGATTCAATTTAGCTAGTTTTTCTATTCATTTTTTTTCGGTTGAATTTTGAATTTGAAAGAGTCTGAAGTATGTTTCAAAATTTGTATTTTCATTTTTTTCGTGTTTTCTCCTCTTTTAAACCGTTTAAGTGTTTTTTTTCATCATTTATTCTCTACAAAAAACCTTCCGTAAAAGGAAAAAAAATGTACCACGGAATGACAGACATCCATCCATCCATCCATCCATTTTCTACCGCTTATTCCCTTTCGGGGTCACGGGGGGCGCTGGCGCCTATCTCAGCTACAATCGGGCGGAAGGCGGGGTACACCCTGGACAAGTCGCCACCTCATCGCAGGGCCAACACAGATAGACAGACAACATTCACACACTAGGGACCATTTAGTGTTGCCAATCAACCTATCCCCAGGTGCATGTCTTTAGAGGTGGGAGGAAGCCGGAGTACCCGGAGGGAACCCACACATTCACGGGGAGAACATGCAAACTCCACACAGAAAGATCCCGAGCCTGGATTTGAACCCAGGACTGCAGGACCTTCGTATTGTGAGGCAGACGCACTAACCCTTCTGCCACCGTGAAGCCCGGAATGACAGACAGAAATACCCATTTTTTATATATATATATATATATACATATATTTATTTATTAAAGGTAATTTGAGCAAATTGGCTATTTCTGGCAATTTATTAAAGTGTGTATCAAACTGGTAGCCCTTCGCATGAATCAGTACCCAAGAAGTAGCTCTTGCTTTCAAAAAGGTTGCTGACCCCTGCTGTAGGCTAACAAGGTCAAAATGAGAGTTGTATTAACACGGTGGTATCATGAGGTCAGAACGATACGGCTCATGTGATTCATCTTTACTTGTTCCTCCCGGAACATTCCATTTTGTCTTCTTTACCACTTATTATAGTACCTTTCCTTAAATCTGCAGGCAAGCCGAGCTTGCTGATTTATTTTTTCCAAAACCGACTTCCTTCATGTCGCACTCGTCCTGGTCCCCGGTGGCCTCCGGAACCTTCTGCCTGGAGGACACCCCCGGGGTCCCATCTGTTGTGTTTGCATGGAGTTCTGCACGCTGATCATCCAGACCAAAGCACGCGTCTCACTACTCAAGTATCTTGTGTACGCTTTGATGAAAGTGCATCTTTTATTGCCACATCACATGTTTGATGGCACGACTCCTGTGTGGGAGTGGATACCTTCCTCTTTTCACCCAATATGATACCAAACCCCAGGGGCGTCACTAGACCTAATACTGCACTGGGGCACACCTGGGGCACAAATAATTCATGTGAGCGTGCAAAGCGCGCAAGCAAAAACATTTTTAGCGCTTATTTATCATAAAAAAATACATAAATAGTGCTTTAAACTATGAAATCATATCAGATTATGTTGTATGGATCTTTGATGAACCACCTGAAATTAACTCATGCATTTGACCTACTTGTGCACTTTTTTTACTCCAGACTTCTAAACTGCGACTGGTAAAAGCAAAAAAGGAAGAACAATGAATCTTTTTGAAATATATATTGCAGTAATCATCTGCAAATTTAACATGTACAAAAGTAAAACAAAAAAATAAAGCACCCCTACATTTCTGGGTTCTTTTGTATTATTTAATTTCCATTTATATTTTATTAGAACGTATCAAAACACGAATTGGTATGTCAGACTTAGCCCTGTCTTGGTTTAACTCTTATCTTACTGATAGGATGCAGTGTGTCTCCCATAACAATGTGTCTCCCATAACAATGTGACCTCGGACTACGTTAAGGTAACCTGTGGAGTTCCCCAGGGTTCGGTCCTTGGCCCTGCACTCTTCAGCATCTACATGCTGCCGCTAGGTGACGTCATACGCAAATAATTTGTTAGCTTTCACTGTTATGCTGATGACACCCAACTCTACATGCCCCTAAAGCTGACCAACACGCCGGATTGTAGTCAGCTGGAGGCGTGTCTTAATGAAATTAAACAATGGATGTCCGCTAACTTTTTGCAACTCAACGCCAAAAAAACGGAAATGCTGATTATCGGTCCTGCTAGACACCGAACTCTATTTAATAATACAACTCTAACATTTGACAACCAAACAATTAAACAAGGCGACACGGTAAAGAATCTGGGTATTATCTTCGACCCAACTCTCTCCTTTGAGGCACACATTAAAAGCGTTACTAAAGCACCCTTCTTTCATCTCCGTAATATCGCTAAAATTCGCTCCATTCTGTCCACTAAAGACGCTGAGATCATTATCCATGCGTTTGTTACGTCTCGCCTCGACTACTGTAACGTATTATTTTCGGGTCTCCCCATGTCTAGCATTAAAAGATTACAGTTGGTACAAAATGCGGCTGCTAGACTTTTGACAAGAACAAGAAAGTTTGATCACATTACGCCTCTACTGTATATACCTTTATATACATATATACATACATATATACCTATACTGTATATACCTTCATATACATATATACATACATATATACCTATACTGGCTCACCTGCACTGACTTCCTGTGCACTTCAGATGTGACTTTAAGGTTTTACTACTTACGTACAAAATACTACACGGTCTAGCTCCATCCTATCTTGCCGATTGTATTGTACCATATGTCCCGGCAAGAAATCTGCGTTCAAAGGACTCCGGCTTTTTAGTGATTCCCAAAGCCCAAAAAAAGTCTGCGGGCTATAGAGCGTTTTCCGTTCGGGCTCCAGTACTCTGGAATGCCCTCCCGGTAACAGTTCGAGTTGCCACCTCAGTAGAAGCATTTAAGTCTCACCTTAAAACTCATTTGTATACTCTAGCCTTTAAATAGACTGCCTTTTTAGACCAGTTGATCTGCCGTTTCTTTTCTTTTTCTTCTATGTCCCACTCTCCCTTGTGGAGGGGGTCCGGTCCGATCCGGTGGCCATGTACTGCTTGCCTGTGTATCGGCTGGGGACATCTCTGCGCTGCTGATCCGCCTCCGCTTGGGATGGTTTCCTGCTGGCTCCGCTGTGAACGGGACTCTCGCTGCTGTGTTGGATCCGCTTTGGACTGGAGTCTCGCGACTGTGTTGGATCCATTGTGGATTGAACTTTCACAGTATCATGTTGGACCCGCTCGACATCCATTGCTTTCCTCCTCTCCAAGGTTCTCATAGTCATCATTGTCACCGATGTCCCACTGGGTGTGAGTTTTCCTTGCCCTTATGTGGGCCTACCGAGGATGTCGTAGTGGTTTGTGCAGCCCTTTGAGACACTAGTGATTTAGGGCTATATAAGTAAACATTGATTGATTGATTGATTTATGGTAATGTGGCTAATCCTATTTCAGATACACAAAACTATAAAATATACACACAACAATAAAGCCACAGTAGTAGAATAAATGAACAACTGTTGTGTGTCTGTTCAGGGAATAATTTTCTGAGAAGTAAACTGTAACGTCTCCTTTTCATTTTTGCAAAGTGGTCAATCACTCTGGACAGACATGGAAATATTACAGTAACTGTTATACAGTTGACCAGTGGTTCCCAACTGCTGGGTCGCGACATAAAAGTGGATTGTGTGTCATTTTCAGTCAGATGTGTGCATGAAAAAAAATAAGTTTAGGGAGAAAAAAATCAAATTGTGACAACAAAACCAGATGATTTTAGCCATTTTTCTAGTGAGTATTTTAGCAAAAGGCAAACCGACTAACAAGTTGGAGGAGGACTCAGGACAGACATGGAAATATATTTTAAAAAAATCTAAATGGGGCAACAAACCCCGATATTTTCAGCCATCTTTCTGAAAACAAATACAGAAATGTTACTATTTTTTCTGGAAATAAAACCAGATGCTTTAGCTGTAGCCATTTTTCTGGTGACAAAACAAGATTATTTTAGTCAAAGTCACACCGATTAACAGGACAGGTCTACTGTGCTGTTTTTCTGTGAAATAAACTTGAATTTGGCTCACGACTTGATGATATGGAAAAATGTTTTCTTCCTGAAGATAAAACCATTTGAGAAGCACTCAACTCACACATGCTGACTCCAAATCATCATTGATGCAGAACCAGCAGACAATAACCAACATTATGTTTCATGTTGATTGGAAATTCCCCCGACAGCTCGTACAGCAAATGAATATGTTTGTCTTGATACAAGGAAGAACGTTAGCTAACTTAGCATCAACTTAAGACGATGTTGCCTAGCTAGCTAGGACTTCACTTACATCTCTCATTCCCGCTGCTTCTTCCCTGCTGCGGGCGAATAACGTTCTTAAATCCATCTAGGAGTTACAGTTTGAGTCAAATCAAAATCAAAATAATGTAATTAACAAATTGTTGTTGGCTAACGTCACCTACCTCACGCAGTGATTCGAATCCCCCCTCTCTCTCTCTCTCAACCGAAATCTTGATCCACACGTGAATAAATTACCATATTAAGTAGCCATGTGCTCACTGTTTCGTGGAGTGAATACAGTAGCAATCAATTACCATACTAAGTAGTATGTGCGCTGTTGTCTATGTTATGTAGACTTAAAACTCTGAAACGTTTTTTTTTTAATTGGTGAAATTTTTACTGGGGCACTGCAGATCAACAGTGGGGCACGTGCCCCAGTGAAATATGTCTGGCGACGCCCCTGCCAAACCCTGGCACCTGCGTTCTCAATGGTGTCAATTTGTATTAATAGTTAAAAATATTCAATGTTTAATGAATGTTCTCAAAAAGTACTTACACGGAAATCTTTTAGATCTGTAAAAAAAATTCACTAAAATAAGTAGACACTGTTAGAAACTGAAACTATTTGGCTTTTACTGATAGCGGGTTGGGGAGGAGGCCCTGCCCCAAGTGGAGGAGTTCAAGTACCTAGGAGTCTTGTTCACGAGTGGGGGAAGAGTGGATGGTGAGATCGACAGGCGGATCGGTGCGGCGTCTTCAGTAATGCGGACGTTGTATCGATCCGTTTTGGTGAAGAAGGAGCTGAGCCGGAAGGCAAAGCTCTCAATTTACCGGTCGATCTACATTCCCATCCTCACCTATGGTCATGAGCTTTGGGTCATGACCGAAAGGATAAGATCACGGGTACAAGCGGCCCAAATGAGTTTGGGTCTCTCCCTTAGAGATAGGGTGAGAAGCTCTGCCATCCGGGAGGAACTCAACGTAAAGCCGCTGCTCCTCCACATGGAGAAGAGCCAGATGAGGTGGTTCGGGCATCTGGTCAGGATGCCACCCGAACGCCTCCCTAGTGAGGTGTTTAGGGCACGTCCAGCTAGTAGGAGGCCACGGGGAAGACCCAGGACACGTTGGGAAGACTATGTCTCCCGGCTGGCCTGGGAACGCCTCGGGATCCCCCGGGAAGAGCTAGACGAAGTGGCTGGGGAGAGGGAAGTCTGGGCTTCCCTGCTTAGGCTGCTGCCCCCGCGACCCGACCTCGGATAAGCGGAAGATGATGGATGGATGGATGATGGATGATAGCGTTTCAATCTTAGTATTTAATCTGTTTCAACGGCTGCACTTTTATTGGTTTGTACTTTAGTACTTTTAGATTTATACGGTTTTTCCATCGTTTTAATTTAAAACGGTGTCTCCAGCCCTGGTACAGTTTGATTTTATGTCAATTGATGCCCCGCTGTACGGGTGGGAGTCGATGCTCATCACTTCTCATCTCGTGTATGGATATAACAAACGCATGTTGATATTTTTACTAAGTCTTTATAACTGGAAAAGTCCTCTCGCTTTACCTTCGTTCTGCCTCTTGCTCTGAAAGACTCACAGCCACTGGCGATGCAAGCTTAAAAAATCTTCTCCCACTCGATCACACAAAATGCTCGATCTTGGAAATGCATATTTCGGCAAATTCCCCCACTGCCTCGGCAGAACTGGAAGGAGACGGGAAGTGAGGCAGGACAGCGCCCCGGGCTTCGTTCACATGTGATTACTTTGAGAGTTAACTCGCGTTCTCTGCAGGACTGTGCAGGAAAATATTCTGCATTTTCCTTGCTGTTGCACATTTGACTAACAAGCATGTGGAAGGAACTATTCTGCTACTATCAGACTGCAAAAACCGCTGTTGCGTGGGTGGATGTGAACAAATTGCATTAATCATCTTCGTCTTGGAGTCCTTTGCTATCACAGAAGTGGTTTTGGTTCAGCGTTGGTTGGGTCAGGTCTTGGGGGGGCTGCTGCAGTTCTCGATTTGTGGTATTTCCATTTCTTCATTAGTACTTTATTGTGGTCCTGCTGGCTTCATCTGACTAGGATCTTCAGCTCTCACTGCATCGATTCTCAGCCAAGTGTGAAGCCACCGGGATGAGAATCAGCGCCTCCGAGTCAGAGTCCATGGGTCTCTCCCAGAAAAGGGTGGAGTGCCATCTGCGGGTTGGGGAGGAGATCTTGCCCCAAGTGGAGTAGTTCAAGTACTGTACCTCAGGTTCTTATTCATGAGTGAGGGTAGAGTGGATCATTCCGCAGTGACCCTGTATCGATCCGTTGTAGTGAAGAAGGAGCTGAACCGGAAGACAAAGCTCTCATTTAATCGGTCGATCTATGTTCCCATCCTCACCTATGGTCATGAGCTTTGGGTTATGGCCGAAAGGACAAGATCACGGTTACAAACGGCCGAAATGAGTTTCCTCGGTCGGGTGGCGGGGCTCTCCCTTAGAGATAGGGTGAGAAGCACAATCTAAGGGTTGGGGAGGAGGTGTGTACCCAAGTGGAGGAGTTCAAGTACCTTGGAGTCTTGTTCAGGAGTGGGGAAGAGTGGATGGTGAGATCGACAGGCGGATCGGTGTGGTGTTTTCAGTAATGTGGATCCTCCATTGACCCGTCGTAGTGAAGAAGGAGCTGAACCGGAAGACAAAGCTCTCATTTAATCGGTCGATCTACGTTCCCATCCTCACCTATGGTCATGAGCTTTGGGTTATTACCAAAAGGACAAGATCACGGGTACATGCGGCCCAAATGAGTTTCATCGGTCGGGTGGCGGGGCTCTCCCTTAGAGATAGGGTGAGAAGCACAATCTAAGGGTTGGGGAGGAGGTGTGTACCCAAGTGGAGGAGTTCAAGTACCTTGGAGTCTTGTTCAGGAGTGGGGAAGAGTGGATGGTGAGATCGACAGGCGGATCGGTAATGGGTCTTTAGTAATGCAGGCCCTGCATTGATTCGTCGTAGTGAAGAAGGAGCTGAACCGGAAGACAAAGCTCTCATTTAATCGGTCGATCTACGTTCCCATCCTCACCTATGGTCATGAGCTTTGGGTTATGGCCGAAAGGACAAGATCATGGGTACAAGCGGCCCAAATGATTTTTCCGCAGTCAGGTGGCGGGGTTCTCCCTTAGAGATAGGGTGAGAAGCACTATCTAAGGGTTGGGGAGGAGATCTTGCCCAAAGTGGAGGAGTTCAAGTACCTTGGAGTCTTGTTCAGGAGTGGGGAAGAGTGGATGGTGAGATCGACAGGCGGATCGGTGTGGTGTTTTCAGTAATGCGGACCCTCCATTGAGCCGTCGTAGTGAAGAAGGAGCTGAACCGGAAGACAAAGCTCTCATTTAATTGGTCGATCTACGTTCCCACCCTCACCTATGGTCATGAGCTTTGTGTTATGACCGAAAAGACAAGATCACGGTTACAAGCGGCCGAAATGAGTTTCCTCGGTCGGGTGGCGGGGCTCTCCCTTAGAGATAGGGTGAGAAGCACCATCTAAGGGTTGGGGAGGAGATCTTGCCCAAAGTGGAGGAGTTCAAGTACCTCGGAGTCTTGTTCACGAGTGATGGAAGAGTGGATGGTGAGATCGACAGGCGGATTGGTGCTGGGTCTTTAGTAATGCAGGCCCTGCATTGATTCGTCGTAGTGAAGAAGGAGCTGAACCGGAAGACAAAGCGCTGATTTAACCGGTCGATCTACGTTCCCATCCTCACCTATGGTCATGAGCTTTGGGTCAGGACTGAAAGGATAAGATCACGGGTACAAGCGGCCCAAATGAGTTTGGGATCTCCCTTAGAGATAGGGTGAGAAGCTCTGCCATCCGGGAGGAACTCAAAGTAAAGCCGCTGCTCCTCCACATGGAGATGAGCCAGATGAGGTGGTTCGGGCATCTGTTCAGGATGCCACCTGGACACCTACATAGGGCACGTCCGACCGGTAGGAGACTACGGGGAAGACCCAGGACACATTAGGAAAGACTATAATAATAATAATAATAATAATGGATTTGATTTTATATAGCGCTTTTCTAATATTAGATACTCAAAACGCTCACAGAGAAGTGGGAACCCATCATTCATTCACACCTGGTGGTGGTGGTAAGCTACATTTGTAGCCTCAGCTGTCCTGGGGTAGACTGACGGAAGCGTGGCTGCCAGTTTCCACCTACGGACCCTCCGACCACCACCAAATTCATTCACCAGTGTGAGCATCACCGGGGGCAAGGATGAAGTGTCCTGCCCAAGGACACAACGGCAGCCATTTGGTTGTCAAGTGGGGAGTGTATATATATATGTATATATGTATATATATATATATATTTTTTTTCCATTTATATATATACGTTAGGTCAGAAAAAAAACAGAGGCCATATCATCATCCCTATGATGCTGTTTTTATATATATATATGTATATAAATATATATATATATATATAAATATATCAGGGTTGGGCAAATTAATGCGTTAATTACGCGTTAACTCATCAATCTATTAACGACGACAATTATTTTATCGCACATTTGCGTATGTTGTTTACATGCTTTTATTTGGTTAACGCCTTTTCTTAACAAGATGGCGTCGCCCGGATGTACTTCGGCGTCGAGGGGCTCTTGGTAAAGATAGAACATTTGGCAAAATACCGGACAATTCTGCAAATTTCATGGCTGGCTTACAGCGTGGTCACTCCGGGATCACTTAGGACCGCCAGACAATTCTGAATGTGGATAGATTGGGCCGTTTTGGACTGAATGAGGCGTGCTTGCTAGACCGGCTAGCTAGCATGGGAATACTTTGCCGGCTACATCCAGCGGCCTGTGAGCAGCGGAGTATATGTGTTGTCTGTTTATTTATGAATAATGCAGACCAGGAGTGTTGGCTGAGTTCTTAACGTTTGCTTTCAGAGCGTGCATATCACAACATACAAGATGCCGTCATGGCGACACAACCTATACCGGGCTACCGCGCATGCTCGTCACTCCTGTTGCATGCTGGGTAGGGTAGTTCTTTTTCCCCCTGGCTCATAACATCACAATATAGTACCATGTATATTCGTTCAGTTTATCAAGCACAAACAAACAATCGGAAAATTCCCATCATATCAATTCCTAGATATGGTCATAATTATTTTAAGTGCACTACGCAGAATAAACAAAACATTATTAATATTGCTACTACGGATAATTTGATCAAAAATTCCATAAAACAGCCCACTACCTATAATATAGGTTTTTTAAACATAAGATCCCTGATAAAAAAAATGTTTTTGCTGTTATCTCAGAAATTGCCTGTTCAGATGTTATGATTGTGGCTCAGAGATTTGTATGTAGATTATATTTATTTTCCATAACAAACAAGATAACTTAAATACCCTGGCAGTGGCAATAAGCTTAAATGTTTGTATTTACATTTTTGGAGTTGATTTTCATAAAATATGCTATTTAACTGCTACTCTTTAAAAAGGACTGATTTAAATTGTGTTTGCACAACAAATGTTTTGGCGCTTTTGTTCATGTGGGAGAATATTCCAATAAAGGTGCACTACACACTACTTTTGAATTCATTATTGGGCTTTGCGTATACAATGCAGTTAATCGCGATTAATCGGAGACATAGTGCGATTAACTTCGATTAAAATTTTTAATCGTTGCCCAGCCCTAATATATGTATATATATATATATATATATGTATATATATGAGGTAGATCACCACGACTCTGTCATTTAAAAAGCAGCTCGCGTTCCCGGTCTGCCTTCCCGAGGCCCCCCACCCAGACTGGCCAGACTATTTGGCTGAAGGCGGGTGCAGGTTTGCATCAGATTTGGGTCAGATGTGTTCAACGTGCTGAGAACAGTTTCCCCCTCCCCTCATTGGAGTGTAGGCGTACTGATGCAATGTGACCAACTGACCTGGGACCAGCGTTGGCAGCTGCAGACTGCAGCGCTCCACTTGGCACCGTTGACTTCTTCCTAAATGGAAGCTGCTGGAAGTGTTTGAAAGCCTTCCTAACGCGTCTCTCTGCCTTCACGCTCTTTCCACTTCAGTGCAAAGCTCCTGATTGTGGTGAACGCTGAATAATGACTTGATATTTCTGGCTCAGTGTGCGCCTGCTTGATATTTAGCTCTAAAGTTGATTTTTAGGAACACAGTGGTAGGTTTCATCCTATTCGAGTTGGAATCTACCTGTTCACCTGGCTACCCGGGGGCCACATACGGCCCGCCAAAGCTTTTCGTTTGGCCCACCGAACATCACCCGAATACCTTATTTCCTTGAATTGCCGCCGGGTATATAGTTTACGCCTGCCTAAAATTACTGCCGGGTCAAACTCGTTTCGCAAAATATTATTTTTATTAGCGCATGTCTAGAATTTCCGCAGGGTCAAACTCGTCACGTCACGAGTGACACTTCACCTGTCATCATTTTCAAAATGGAGGAGGCTGATTTCAATCATTTGAAATGGCATAAAGGGAAGAAGATTAAGAGCTATTCAGTAGGATTTAAGGTCCAAGCTATTGAATATGCTAAAAAGAACAGTAAGCAGCTATGTTTTATTAATATACCGTAGCTGCGTGTGTCAAATATGAGTCATTAAATGACTCCCGCCTCCTGGTGGTAGAGGGCGCTAGTGATCCTTCTTGCGACTACTCGGCTGCAGAAGAAGTGACAACAAGCAGCGGTCGTTTATTTTTTCCCTCTCGCTTGCACTTTTAACATGGAGGATAACACATCTAAAATAAAGTGGTTATTTTAATTTCTTTCTGGTCATCTCTGGGTCTAAGTTGGATGTCAATGTGGGGTTTATGGCCACAACCCTTTCCTATCCAGGTGAGAGCCATGATTGATCATCTAGAATTAACTTTCACCAACTCAGAGGCGATGCAGCAGCTCAGTTTGTCAGTATAGCAAGCTAGTTAGCTCCCTGTGATGACGGTACAACTAAAAGTAGTTTGTCTGCATTAGCGCTTATAATAACAATATGTCTAATACTTGGTTAATATTGAGATGTCAGTGGAGTAGTTTTGGCACTTTTGGATGTTTTTTTTAGAGGGCTTTATGAGGGGAATAGTGTCCTCTCTATCTATTAAACAGAACAAGAAGCAAGGAATCGGGCAACGACAGAGTTAAATTTTGCTCATGAGGAGAACGCATGGAGTTGCACACTCAGTTACAGTCTCACCCTACACTCTGAGGAACTATTATTCCCCTATTTATTCAGATTGGGAGTTCGCTAGCTACATTGCTGAGCATAAGAGTTGTGTGATAACTTATTGTGGAGGGGGCGTGGTCTGCGGGCCTGCCGCGGAACGGTGTGTGTAAGGACCGGCCTCGAAGTCAACGGCAAGTGAGAAGATTGCGTTATCTAATCACCTGTCGCCCTTATTAGCAGCAGCCGGACGAGACACGTTGTTGGAGTTGGGACTTGGAGTTGCTGGTGAGCAGACGCATGGACACAAAAACAACTGCACCCTTCTCTGCAAATTTCCAGTCCCTTTCACGTGTCTGTCCAGTTATTTGCGTCCATTTATTTGCTCACCAGCAACTCCAAGTCCCAACTCCATCAATGTATCTCGTCCCGGCTGCTGCTAATAAGGGTGATAGGTGATTAGATAACAAATCCCAGCTGGGCAATCTACTCACCTGCCGCTGACTTTGAGGCCGGTCCTTACACACCCCGCTCCGCGGCAGGCCCGCAGACCACACCCACCTCCACACTTATATATATATATATAACTATTCTAACATTTAGCCACCTCTTACTTGCCATATTTTATGACTTCAAATGCCTTAAAACCCAGAAACATGTCTTCTTGTCTTCCATAAGGATTGTGAATGATAGACCCAAAAAGTGCCTTCAATGCCTCCTTCTGTTGCAGTTTTAAGGGTCTCCCTGCTTTCATCCATTGTAGATTCCACCTTGAATATTTCAGTGGTAGAAGCCCGCCGGCGCTTTTTGTCAGCCGTGTTCTGCGCGAGTCTCTGTTCCCGCCTGCTTGTCTGCTCGCACATGTTCACAACTCCCAGTCGCCAAATACTTTCTTCTGCTCCAGTTGTGAGGTCTTCTTGTGAGGCTGCACCCGAAGCCATCTTTCAGACACCAGGTCACTAATCTATGCGTCGCGTTCCCGAGTGGTCCGTGCTCACGTCCTGGTCTTCCTCGTGCTCACGTCCTGGTCTTCCTCGTGCTCACGTCCTGGTCTTCCTCCTGTGCTCACTTGCCGTGGTCAGTAAGGCCTGACATAACCAGGAATCATCATCATAATTAAAGATAAAAGGCATTTTTTAATTGACTTGATAATGTTTAAAAAAAAAAAAGGCTTAAAAACCCTTTTTAAAAATGCCCTTTTCTTATATATGTGTGCTAGTTCTCGCTATTAGGCTGTTCTAGTTTTATTTAATTTTTTTCACAATTTATTTTACTTGTAGGGGGCAGCTATTTGCGTTCTAGCTTGTTTTTTTTCACGTGGGCGTGTCTTGTCACATGGTGTGATGTGTGGGCGTGTCTTGTGTCACATGATGTGATGTGTGGGCGTGTCTTGTGTCACATGATGTGATGTGTGGGCGTGTCTTGTGTCACATGATGTGATGTGTGGGCGTGTCTTGTGTGTCACATGTGTGACGTGTAGGCGTGTCTCGTGTCACATGCTGTGATGTGTGGGCGTGTCTTGTGTCACATGATGTGATGTGTGGGCGTGTCTTGTGTCACATGATGTGATGTGTGGGCGTGTCTTGTGTGTCACATGTGTGACGTGTAGGCGTGTCTCGTGTCACATGCTGTGATGTGTGGGCGTGTCTTGTCTCATATGTGTGATGTGTGGGCGTGTCTTGTCTCACATGGTTTGATGTGTGGGCGTGTCTTGTGTGCTTGTCTTTTGTCACATGGTGCGATGTGTGGGCGTGTCTTGTGGGCGTATCTTGTGTCACATGCTGTGATGTGTGGGCGTGTCTTGGGGCTTTATTGTGTCACATGGTGCAATGTGTGGGTGTGTCTTCTGGCACATGCTGTGGTGTGTGGGTGTGTCTTGTGTGTCACATGGTGTGATGTGTGGGTGTGTCTTGTGTCACATGGTGTGATGTGTGGGCGTGTCTTGTGTCGTCACATCTGTGATGTGTGGGCGTGTCTTGTGTCGTCACATCTGTGATGTGTGGGCGTGACTTGTGTCACATGGTGTGATGTGTGGGTGTCTTATGTCACATAGTGTGATGTGTGGGCGTGTCCTGTGTCACATGGTGTGATGTGTGGGCGTGTCCTGTGTCACTTGCTGTGATGTGTGGGCGTGTCTTGTGTCACATGGTGTGATGTGTGGGCGTGTCTTGTGTCACATGCTGTGATGTGTGGGCCTGTCTTGTGTCACATGGTGTGATGCGTGGGCGTGTCTTGTGTCACATGGTGTGATGTGTGGGCGTGTCTTGTGTCACATGATGTGATGTGTGGGCGTGTCTTGTGTCACATGATGTGATGTGTGGGCGTGTCTTGTGTCACATGATGTGATGTGTGGGCGTGTCTTGTGTGTCACATGTGTGACGTGTAGGCGTGTCTCGTGTCACATGCTGTGATGTGTGGGCGTGTCTTGTGTCACATGATGTGATGTGTGGGCGTGTCTTGTGTCACATGATGTGATGTGTGGGCGTGTCTTGTGTGTCACATGTGTGACGTGTAGGCGTGTCTCGTGTCACATGCTGTGATGTGTGGGCGTGTCTTGTCTCATATGTGTGATGTGTGGGCGTGTCTTGTCTCACATGGTTTGATGTGTGGGCGTGTCTTGTGTGCTTGTCTTTTGTCACATGGTGCGATGTGTGGGCGTGTCTTGTGGGCGTATCTTGTGTCACATGCTGTGATGTGTGGGCGTGTCTTGGGGCTTTATTGTGTCACATGGTGCAATGTGTGGGTGTGTCTTCTGGCACATGCTGTGGTGTGTGGGTGTGTCTTGTGTGTCACATGGTGTGATGTGTGGGTGTGTCTTGTGTCACATGGTGTGATGTGTGGGCGTGTCTTGTGTCGTCACATCTGTGATGTGTGGGCGTGTCTTGTGTCGTCACATCTGTGATGTGTGGGCGTGACTTGTGTCACATGGTGTGATGTGTGGGTGTCTTATGTCACATAGTGTGATGTGTGGGCGTGTCCTGTGTCACATGGTGTGATGTGTGGGCGTGTCCTGTGTCACTTGCTGTGATGTGTGGGCGTGTCTTGTGTCACATGGTGTGATGTGTGGGCGTGTCTTGTGTCACATGCTGTGATGTGTGGGCCTGTCTTGTGTCACATGGTGTGATGCGTGGGCGTGTCTTGTGTCACATGGTGTGATGTGTGGGCGTGTCTTGTGGCACATGGTGTGATGCGTGGGCGTGTCTTGTGTCACATGTTGTGATGCGTGGGCGTGTCCTGTGTCACATGGTGTGATGCGTGGGCGTGTCCTGTGTCACATGTGGTGTGTGGGCGTGTCTTGTGTCACATGGTGCGATGCGTGGGCGTGTCTTGTGTCACATGGTGTGATGTGTGGGCGTGTCCTGTGTCACATGGTGTGATGTGTGGGCGTGTCTTGTGTCACATGGTGTGGTGTGTGGGCGTGTCTTGTGTCACATGGTGTGGTGTGTGGGCGTGTCTTGTGTCACATGTGTGATGTGTGGGTGTGTCTTATGTCACATGGTGTGATGTGTGGGTGTGTCTTATGTCACATGGTGTGATGTGTGGGCGTGTCCTGTGTCACATGCTGTGATGTGTGGGCGTGTCTTGTGTCACATGTGTGATGTGTGGGCGTGTCCTGTGTCACATGCTGTGATGTGTGGGCGTGTCTTGTGTCACATGGTGTGATGTGTGGGCATGTCTTGTGTCACATGCTGTGATGTGTGGGCCTGTCTTGTGTCACATGGTGTGATGTGTGGGCGTGTCTTGTGTCACATGGTGCGATGCGTGGGCGTGTCTTGTGTCACATGGTGTGATGTGTGCGCGTGTGTCACATGGTGTGATGTGTGGGTGTGTCTTGTGTCACATGGTGCAATGTGTGGGTGTGTCTTCTGGCAAATGCTGTGGTGTGTGGGTGTGTCTTGTGTGTCACATGGTGTGATGTGTGGGCGTGTCTTGTGTCACATGGTGTGATGTGTGGGCGTGTCTTGTGTCACATGGTGTGATTTGTGGGCGTGTCTTGTGTCATCACATCGTGTGATGTGTGGGCGTGTCTTGTCACATGGTGTGGTGTGTGGGTGTGTCTTATGTCACATGGTGTTAAGTGTGGGCGTGTCTTGTGTGACATGGTGTGATTTGTGGGCGTGTCTTGTGTCACATCATGTGATGTGTGGGCGTGTCCTGTGTCACATTGTGTGATGCGTGGGCGTGTCTTGTGTCACATGCTGTGATGTGTGGGCGTGTCTTGTGTCACATGGTGTGATTTGTGGGCGTGTCTTGTGTGTCACATGGTGTGATGTGTGGGCGTGGTTTGTGTCACATGGTGTGATGTGCGGGCGTGACTTGTGTCACATGCTGTGATGTGTGGGCGTGTCTTGTGTCACATGGTGTGATGTGTGGGCGTGTCTTGTGTCACATGGTGTGATGTGTGGGCAGTCTTGTGTCACATGTTGTGATGTGTGGGTGTGTCTTATGTCACATGGTGTGATGTGTGGGCGTGTCCTGTGTCACATGTTGTGATGTGTGGGCGTGTCTTGTGTCACATTGTGTGATGCGTGGGCGTGTCTTGTGTCACATGCTGTGATGTGTGGGCGTGTCTTGTGTCACATGGTGTGATGTGTGGGCGTGGTTTGTGTCACATGGTGTGATGTGTGGGCGTGTCTTGTGTCACATGGTGTGATGTGTGGGTGTGTCCTGTGTCACATTGTGTGATGCGTGGGTGTGTCCTGTGTCACATTGTGTGATGCGTGGGCGTGTCCTGTGTCACATGGTGTGATGTGTGGGCGTGTCTTGTGTCCCATGGTGTGATGTGTGGGTGTGTCCTGTGTCACATGGTGTGATGTGTGGGCGTGTCCTGTGTCACATGCTGTGATGTGTGGGCGTGTTTTGTGTCACATGGTGTGATGTATGGGTGTGTCCTGTGTCACATTGTGTGATGCGTGGGCGTGTCTTGTGTCACATGGTGTGATGTGTGGGCGTGTCTTGTGTCACATGGTGTGATTTGTGGGCGTGTCTTGTGTCACATGTTGTGATGTGTGGGCGTGTCTTGTGTCACATGGTGTGATGTATGGGTGTGTCCTGTGTCACATTGTGTGATGCGTGGGCGTGTCTTGTGTCACATGGTGTGATGTGTGGGCGTGTCTTGTGTCACATGGTGTGATGTGTGGGCGTGTCTTGTGTCACATGTTGTGATGTGTGGGCGTGTCTTGTGTCACATGTTGTGATGTGTGGGCGTGTCTTGTGTCACATGGTGTGATGTGTGGGCGTGTCTTGTGTCACATGGTGTGATGTGTGGGCGTGTCTTGTGTTTTGGGCATTTCCTATAGAGAAACATGAAAAGAGAAAGATGAATGAAAAGGAAAGTCATATTATCATATTGAAGTGTTTCTATGGAGTTTAGCATAATGGCCCCTAGTGTGTGAATGTTGTGTATCTGTGAAGTGGTGACTTGTCCAGGCTTTGACACGAGGTGGTGTTGTATGAAAAATTGAAAGCCAGATGTGAAGTTCTTATTTGGATTTGTGGCCCTGAGTCATGCAGATGTGGAGCCTGCCAGCGAGAAAAGAGGGTAAAGCGCTCGCCAGCGTTGGCGTTCAAGAGTTGGACTGCGACTCGCAGCCTTTAATATTTCATAAGTATTGGGCTATTTTTTGCCAACACTGAAGCAAACAGGAGGCGACAGTAGCCCCCCCGCCCCCCCTCAAAAAACTAAGTTGGGCCTTACATTATTCAACTCAATAATCTTGCATGTATCTTTCAATGCCTCCCCAGGGCACAGCCAGGTGGTGAAATTACTACTTATCTCCGTGTGTGTGTGTGTGTGTGTGTGTGTGTGTGTGTGTGTGTGTTCTGGCAATGATTACTTAACGTGGACATGGCTCTGTTTACACAGTCACCTTTAGGGGACCTCTGACGGTATGGGGACAAAAAAAACAGGGGTACCTTTTTAAATGATAGTCAGATCCATTCTGAAAATGCTTAAGTGATTTTTAAGCTTTGGCCCATAAAAGATGTTTAGTTGAGAGTGTGAGACATTTGCCCAGCAGCCCCCTCATGGGGCTGTAGCTGGTACTGCACTATGTTGCTCTCCTCACACTTCTTCCATGCGTAGTTAATCACTTTTTTTTTTAAAAATGGTCCTTATTAGTCACGTACAAATTTTTGTGAATTATGCAAAATGATTTAAATGTGGTCCCCTTGAACCATATTAGCTCTTTTCCCCCGGGGTCCCCAGTAAGAATGATCAGAACATGACTTCATCATCCAGAGATTTAAAGACGTGTATGAGCTAACTGGCCAGTGGACATTTGACCTACTTTTTTTTATGCCTCCACCACCTGGAGAAAGTCTGGTCCCCACAAGTACTGATCAACAACTTGGTCCCCATTCAAGATGATAACCTGTGTGCGTGCGTGCGTGCGTGTGTCTGTGTGTGTTATGTATTTATGTACATGTATACTGTATGTGTGTGTGTGTGTATATATATATATATATATACATATATATATATATATATATACATATATTAGGGCTGGGCAACGATTAAAAATTTTAATCGAAGTTAATCGCACTATTTCTCCGATTAATCGCGATTAACTGCATTGTATACGCAAAGCCCAATAATGAATGCAAAAGTAGTGTGTAGTGCACCTTTATTGGAATATCTCCCACATGAACAAAAGCGCCAAAACATTTGTTGTGCAAACACAATTTAATTGTTAAACAGTAGCAGTTAAATAGCATATTTTATGAAAATCAACTCCAAAAATGTAAATACAAACATTTAAGCTTATTGCCACTGCCAGGGTATTTAAGTTATCCTGTTTGTTATGGAAAATAAATATAATCTACATACAAATCTCTGAGCCACAATCATAACATCTGAACAGGCAATTTCTGAGGTAACAGCATAAACATTTTTTTTTATCAGGGATCTTATGTTTAAAAAACCTATATTATAGGTAGTGGGCTGTTTTAGGGAATTTTTGATCAAATTATCCGTAGTAGCAATATTAATAATGTTGTGTTTATTCTGCGTAGTGCACTTAAAATAATTATGACCATATCTAGGAATTGATATGATGGGAATTTTCCGATTGTTTGGTAGGTGCTTTGATAAACTGAACGCATATACATGGTACTATATTGTGATGTTATGAGCCAGGGAATAAAAGAACTACCCTACCCAGCATGCAACAGGAGTGACGAGCATGCGCAGTAGCCCGGTATAGGTTGTGTCGCCATGACGGCATCTTGTATGTTGTGATATGCACGCTCTGAAAGCAAACGTTAAGAACTCAGCCAACACTCCTGGTCTGCATTATTCATAAATAAACAGACAACACATATACTCCGCTGCTTCACAGGCCGCTGGATGTAGCCGGCAAAGTATTCCCATGCTAGCTAGCCGGTCTAGCAAGCACGCCTCATTCAGTCCAAAACGGCCCGATCTATCCACATCCAGAATTGTCTGGCGGTCGTAAGTGATCCCGGAGTGACCACGCTGTAAGCCAGCCATGAAATTTGCAGAATTGTCCGGTATTTTTGCCAAATGTTCCATCTTTACCAAGAGCCCCTCGACGCCGAAGTACATCCGGGAGATGCCATCTTGTTAAGAAAAGGCGTTAACAAAATAAAAGCATGTGAACAACATACGCAAATGTGCGATAAAATAATTGTCGGTGTTGCGATCTGTGGCTCAGATCTTCACGTGTTTGTTTTTTCATTCTCTGTCTGACCCGTTTATTTCCTGTTTTTATCCATCACTATGGTTACACATCAGTCCACCTGCTAGTCTCGCCCCGCACACCTGCTAATAATTATCACCCTCCTATTTAAGCTCACCTTTTCTGTTCACTCATTCTCGGATCCTAATTTGCCCACGCGCATCAGTGACGACTCTCATCATTCGTATGTATTTTCTCGCTAGCTCTCACGCCAAGCCACTTTATTGTCTAGCTTTCATGCTAAATGTTTTGTTTACTCTTTTGTGTCCTCGTACCAAGTTTTAGTTTTCCTTGTTTTATCCTAGCTTTCACGCTAGCGTCTTTTGTTTACTTTTTCTCTTTACACCAGTATTTCTGTTCATAGACTTTTGTTATTAAATAAATACCTTATATCTTACCTTTGCTGTGTTCTGCTTCGACGCATCCACGGGAAAACTACACCGGCATTACCATGCCGAAGAAGAGTCTTCACAGTAGGATCCGAGCATTAAAAAGTTTTTCCGCGTCTGGCAACCACGAGGAGACCTTCGACGAAGGCACATGGAGGGTATTCCGAGCGATGGAGGCTGAAACTCTCCGATGCAATCCAGACGAAAGCATGATGTGGGACCTGGAGGGAAAACTGGTTCCGATCGATGCTTCCGGGAGCGGTGAGTTTCCCTCCCGCAGCGCTCGCGCTCGTCCGCGTAGGCGGAAGCCGCGAAGTATGGCTTCGTCGGGCGACAGTGACTTGCCCACTCCATGTCTCCCTCCTCACGAACACAGCAACCTACAGTCAGCACACAAGACCCCTACACCATTGTTTGGGGACCCAATAACACACTTTGCTAACAGTTTTACCGACTGGGCAAATTCCCAACTTGTGTCCCGCGCAGATGACGTCATTTCGTCGACGCCCCCCGGTAACGCAAGCCCGTCCTCCGATGATGACGTCACCAACAAGGAATTTTTGGGGGAAGATTCGTTTTCTCAGCCATTTTCAAATGACAATAACATTAATAATAATATACAAAAGTATCAGGATATTTTTTCTTATTATTCTAGTCAACCTCAGTCACCTAGTTTTTCTTCTAACCCACCGTTTAAACCTAATTCTCTGCCCAAGTCCAAGGTTTTTTCTCCCTTTTCAAAGGGACACTCTGGACAATATAGAGGGGAGAGGTCTGCCCGCCTCCAAACCTCCCACCACCCTCCCTTATGGTCAGTCCCTGACCACAGGGAACGGGTCTGGGATTCCCGTCTGGAGGGGGGGGCTATGGCCTATAGCTGTGTTGCGGAGGTAGGGCAGACGCTACCTGTTCTTAAAACTGCTAAACAAAAACCTCCATGTAGGCCACCTTTACCTGTTTTTCGGCCCGCTAAACGCTTAGCTCCTCCTAGTAGACCTCCTCCACCGGTGTTCTCCCCGGTCAAGTCACGCCCTCTTAGACCTCCTCCACCTGTGTTCCGTCTGTGCCCTAGTTCTAGTTTTAGTCACAGTCTCTCTCAGAGTTCGAGTCCCAGCCTTCTTCGTAGCCCATGCTCTAGTCCTACTCGTAGACCGACTTGTAGACTGAGTCGTAGTCCAAGTCCTGGTCCGAGTTTCCGTTCTGATTCTAGTTGTAGTCCTAGTCTTTCTCGTAGTCCTAGTTCCACTCGTAGACTGATCCGTAGTCCGAGTCCTGTTTCGAGTCCGGTCCCGAGTCTTGTTTCTTGCCTTTGTAATATTAGTACTGATTCCCCTCGTGGTCTTAGTCCGAACCCTAGTCCTTACCCAAGTTCTTGTCCGAGCCCCAGTGTTACTGTAAGTCCTAGTCTTTGTCCTAGTCCTTGCCCGAGCACCAGTTTGATTGTTAGTCCCAGTCCTTGCCCAAGCCCTAGTTTGACCGTTTGTCCTAGTTCTTGCCCAAGCCCTGGTATGACTGTAAGTCCTGGTCATTGCCCAAGCCCTTCTCAAAGCACTAGTGTGATTGTA
>NC_084620.1:58074577-58119577 GCF_033978795.1 Nerophis ophidion
TATTGTAAAACTGACAAACGTTGCTTGGAGTGACGAATAAAGAATCCATACGAGTAGAAACGCTATGGACGGCTACAAGACGGGATGGCACTTCTACTTCTGTTTGAAGGTCACCGCAAAGCACAAGGGACTCATCCAAAAAAATGTCGCCGTAGCACAAGCAACAACATACTTATTCAATGTCTCTTTCATGAAAACTAATGAAGACAAAACGTAACGGCCGTCAGCGAAGAAAAATCCATAAATCAGCCACGCCGTTTTGTAGGCGGCAGTGTTCAAAGTGTAGGAAAAAAGGTAGCGACTTGAACTTAACCTTCACGCCTCTTTTTGTAACGCTGTTCGACGTGTGTTTGCAGGTGCCCTGAACCAGCGCAACTGGGGTAAGAAGTACCCGTCCTGTAACAGTGCCAAGCAGTCCCCCGTGGACATTGACGAGACCTTCTCTCAGGTGCGGCTGCAGTACCAGAACCTACAGCTAGAGGGCTGGGACAGACTTACGGCAGAGTCCACCACCATCCACAATAACGGGAAAACAGGTAAGTTAGCATATAAGACGACCGCGAATAGAAGACGGCTCCTTTTGTTTGTGACAAAAAACTAAAACATTGAATACTTTTTTGTCTGTCGTGTTTTCTGGAACAATGATCGCTATTATAATAAATCCATCATTATTATCTGACTATGAGACGGTTTGCTTGTGGTCACTGCTGTTAGCAAGGGACAGGAAGAAAAGCTCTGGAGAAAGAAAGCGCTTAGACATTTTGATGATAATAATAACGATTATTATTATCATGTGATTGTCCAAGCATTCACACATATAAGATTCCACACCCAAATAAACATGTATTTTTAATAATAATAATAATAATAATAATTGTCATTATTATTGTTGTGTGAATCTCCAAACCTTCACACATATAAGGTATGTGTGCCTCACAATACCAAGGTTCTGGGTTTGATCCTGGGCGCGTGGGTTCCGTCCAGGTACTCCGGCTTCCTCCCACCTCCAAACACATGCACCTGAGGATAGGCCCCTCCCACCTCTAAAGACATGTAGTGCATTATTATTATTATTATTGTGTGAATGTCAAAACATTCACACACATACCATTCTACTCCAAAAAACATATATTATTATTATTATTATTATTATTATTATTATTATTGTGTGAATGTCAAAGTATTCACACATAGAAGATTCTACACAAAAATCATAATAATAATAATAAACTACCAATGATTGTCACACACACAAGGTTATTATTAATGTGAATGTCCAAGCATTCACACATATACGATTTTACACCCAAAAATAATATATTAATATTGTTATTATAACTGTTATTATTATTATTATTATTATTATTATTATTATTGTGTGCATGTCTAAGAATTCACTCATACAAGATTCTACACCAAAAAAACATATTAATATTAGAATTGTTGTTATTATTATTAGTAGGTGTATAATTATTGTGAGAATGTCCAACATTCACACATATAAGATTCTACACCCAAAAATAATATATTAATATTGTTATTATTATTATTATTATTATTATTATTACTGCGTGAATGTCCAAGCATTCACACATAAGATTCTACACCAAAAAATAATCCATCCATCCATCCATTTTTTCTACCGCTTATTCCCTTTTGGGGTCGCGGGGGGCGCTGGCGCCTATCTATAAATATTATTATTATAATTATAATTATTATTATTATTATTATTATTATTATTATTGTGTGAATGTCAAAACATTCACACACATACCATTCTACTCCAAAAAACATATATTTATTATTATTATTATTATTATTATTGTGTGAATGTCAAAGTATTCACACAGAAGATTCTACACAAAAATCATAATAATAATAATAATAAACTACCAATGATTGTCACACACACAAGGGTATTATTAATGTGAATGTCCAAGCATTCACACATATAAGATTTTACACCCAAAAATAATATATTAATATTGTTATAATAATAATAATAATAATAATTATTATTATTATTATTATTGTAATTATTACTGTGTAAATGTCCAAGCATCCACACATATAAGATTCTACACCAAAAAAATAATCTATAAATATTATTATTATAATTATTGTTATTATTATTATATGTGTGAATGTCCAAGCATTCACACATATAAGATTCTACACCCAAAAAATAATCTATAAATATTATTATTATAATTGTTATTATTATTCTTATTATTATTATTATTAGTAGTAGTAGTAGTAGTATTGTGGGAATGTCCAACTTTCACGCATATAAGATTCTACACCAAAGAATAATCTATTAATATTATTATTATAATTGTTCTTATTATTAGTAGTAGTCGTATTATTATTGTGAGAATGTCCAACATTCACTCATATAAGATTCTACACCAAAAAAACATATATTAATATTATAATTGTTGTTATTATTATTAGTAGGTGTATAATTATTGTGAGAATGTCCAACATTCACACATATAAGATTCTACACCCAAAAATAATATATTAATATTGTTATTATAATTATTATTACTATTATTAATAATATTATTATTATTATTATTATTATTACTGTGTGAATGTCCAATCATTCACACATATAAGATTCTACACCAAAAAAATTATCTATAAATATTATAATTATAATTATTATTCTTATTATTATTATTGTGTGAATGTCCAAGCATTCACACATATAAGATTCTACACCCAAAAAATAATCTATAAATATTATTATTATAATTATTATTATTATTATTATTATTATTATTATTATTATTGTGTGAATGTCCAAGCATTCACACATTTAAGATTCTACACCAAAAAAATAATCTATAAATGTTATTATAATTATTATTCTTATTATTATTATTGTGAGGATGTCCAAGCATTCACACATATAAGATTCTACACCAAAAAAATAATCTATAAATATTATTATTATAATTATTATTATTATTATTATTATTATTATTATTATTGTGTGAAAGTCCAAGCATTCACACATTTAAGATTCTACACCAAAAAAATAATCTATAAATATTATTATTATAATTGTTATTATTATTATTATTAGTAGTAGTAGTAGTAGTATTGTGGGAATGTCCAACTTTCACGCATATAAGATTCTACACCAAAAAATAATCTATTATTATTATAATTGTTATTATTTTTAGTAGTAGTCGTATTATTATTGTGAGGATGTCCAACATTCACACATATAAGATTCTACACCAAAAAATAATCTATTGATATTATTATTATAATTGTTATTATTATTAGTAGTAGTAGTAGTATTGGGAGAATGTCCAACATTCACACATTTAAGATTCTACACCAAAAATATCTATTGATATAATAGTTATAATTGTTGTTATTATTATTATTATTATTATTATTATTGTGTGAATGTCCAAGCATTCACTCATATAAGATTCTACACCAAAAAAATCTATTAATATTATTATCATAATTGTTATTATTATTATTATTATTATTATTAGTAGGAGTAGTAGTAATAGTAGTAATATTGTGAGAATGTCAAATCATTCACACACATAATATTCTACACTAAAAAAACATCAAGTTATGATTATTATTGTTATCATTATTATTATTATTATTATTGTGTGAATGTCAAAGCATTCACACATATAAGATTTTACACAAAAAAATATCTATTATATATTTGTATTATTATTATTATATTGTCGTTATTATTATTATTATTATTATTACTATTATTATTATTATTATTATTATTATTATTTTTGTGAGTGTCCAATCATTCCCTCAGAGAAGATTCTACACCCCCCAAAAATATCTATTAATATTATTATTAAAATTGTTATTATTATTATTATTATTATTATTAGTATTATTATTGTGAGGATGTCCAACATTCACACATATAAGATTCTACACCCAAAAATTACACATGAATATTATTATTATCCACACATCCCATCCATTTTCTACCGCTTATTCCCTTCGTGGTCTTATTATAATTGTTATTATTACTATTATTAGTAGTAGTAGTAATATTGTGAGAATGTCCAACATTCACATATATGATTCACCACCAAAAAATAATCTATTAATATTATTATTATAATTGTTATTATTATTATTATTAGTAGTGGTATTGTGAGACTGTCCAACATATTTTACTACACCAAAAAAATAATCTGTTTATTTTTATTCCAACACAAAAGTTTGGTGCACCACAGCCCACAGTTTTCATCCGATCGGAATGTTCCAGTATCAAAGTCTTTGGCTCGACCGGAAGTCGTGAGCTCCCCAAAAATGTTTTATAAAAAATATCCCAGAATTCCTGGTTTCCCGGGACATTTTTCCCATTGGAAATGAATTGCCATGTTTGAAACTTGCAAAAATTGCCACATTTCTCTCCCAATTGGAAGTGTCAACATCCGCTCACCTTGCACAATCAAATTCCATTTTCCAAGTTCAAAGTAATTTCACGAATTTTCCACAATTCCTCGTTTTCCAAAGCCCTATTTCCACCTCTTCCTGGAAAGATTTCACAGTGCACATTTTTTAACCAATTCCAACCATTTCCACAAAACATTCCTTTTAGTTGGCTAGACTATTTTGCTAGAATTGATATTTTCCAAAACTCCCGGTTTTCCCGAAATCACCAAATTTCCAGGAAATTCCCATTCAAATGAATGGACACACCTAAATTCTAAAAAGAAATTATATCGTTTTTTTTTACTAGATTCTGACTTTCAACCATCCACCCACACAACTCTTCCAATGTATCGAATGTGAAACATGTTTGCCTTTTCACAAAATTCCTGGATTTCCTGGAATTTTCAATAATTTCCCCCCAATTAACAATGAATAAGCATTATACAATCTACTGCTTATCCCACATTTCTCAACCGATTTGAAGCGTTCCAACATCCACACACTCCACTCACCTTGGACAATAAGACTACCATTTTCCAAGTTCATAGAAATTTCAGGAATTCCTAGAATTCCCGGTTTTCCAAAGCCCTATTTTCACCTCTTCTCGGAAAGTTTTCACAGGCCATATTTTTCAACCGTTTGTGACCATTCCACTTTCAAAACATTCCTATTAGTTGGGACAAAAAAAACCTTCCTACTTTATTTTCCCGTACACATTCCGTGTTTTCTCAAAATTCCGGGATCTCAGAACGACCCATTCTCAATTCAAACTGTAACTACGTCAACATTTTTCAACCGATTCCGAAAATCCCAACCCATTCATATCATCTGGGACAATTGTGACAGTTTCAATATTTTTGAAAATTCCCGCTTTTCCCGGAATTTCATAATTTCCAGGAAATTCCCATTGGAATGATTGGACATATTTATAGTTCTACAATGCCCTAAAGTCTCAAAATTTTGCGCCATTTTTAAACCCGACTTCAACCTGTCAACCATCCACACACACTACTTTTCCCATACATCAAATGCAAAATATGTTTTCTCTTTCCCGAAATTCCTGATTTTCCTGGAATTTCCCCCCAATTGACAATAAATAAGCATTATACAATCTACTGCATATCCCACATTTCTCAACCGATTTGAAGCGTTCCAACATCCACACACTCCACTCACCTTGGACAATCAAACTACCATTTTCCAAGTTCAAAGAAATTTCAGGAATTTCTACAATTCCCAGTTTTCCAAAACCCTATTTTCACCTCTTCCCGGAAAGTTTTCACAGGCCATATTTTTCAACCGTTTGTGACCATTCCACTTTCAAAACATTCCTCTTAGTTGGGACAAAACAACCTTCCTACTTTATTTTCACGTACACATTCCGTGTTTTTTCAAAATTCCTGGATCTCAGAACGACCCATTCTCAATTCAAACTGTAACTACGTCAACATTTTTCAACCGATTCCGAAAATCCCAACCCATTCATATCATCTAAGACAATTGTGACAGTTTCAATATTTTTGAAAATTCCCGCTTTTCCCGGAATTTCAAAATTTCCAGGAAATTCCCATTGGAATGAATGGACATATTTATAGTTCTACAATGCCCTAAAGTCTCAAAATTTTGCGCCATTTTTAAACCCAATTTCAACCTGTCAACCATCCACACACACTACTTTTCCCATACATCAAATGCAAAATATGTTTTCTCTTTCCCAAAATTCCTGATTTTCCTGGAATTCCCCCCAATTGACAATGAATAAGCATTATACAATCTACTGCATATCCCACATTTCTCAACCGATTTGAAGCGTTCCAACATCCACACACTCCACTCACCTTGGACAATCAAACTACCATTTTCCAAGTTCAAAGAAATTTCAGGAAATCCTACAATTCCCAGTTTTCCAAGACCCTATTTTCACCTCTTCCCGGAAAGTTTTCACAGGCCATATTTTTCAACCGTTTGTGACCATTCCACTTTCAAAAAATTCCTCTTAGTTGGGGAAAAACAACCTTCCTACTTTATTTTCCCGTACACATTCCGTGTTTTCTCAAAATTCCTGGATCTCAGAACGACCCGTTCTCAATTCAAACTGTAACTACGTCAACATGTTTCAACCGGTTCCGAAAATCCCAACACCAACCCATTCATATCATCTGGGACAATTGTGACGGTTGCAATATTTTCAAAAATTCCCGCTTTTCCCGGAATTTCAAAATTTCCAGGAAATTCCCATTGGAATGATTGGACATATTTATAGTTCTACAATGCCCTAAAGTCTCAATTTTGCACCATTTTTAAACCCGATTTCAACCTGTCAACCATCCACACACACTACTTTTCTCTTTCCCAAAATTCCTGATTTTCCTGGAATTTCCCCCCAATTGACAATGAATAAGCATTATACAATCTACTGCATATCCCACATTTCTCAACCGATTTGAAGCGTTCCAACATCCACACACTCCACTCACCTTGGACAATCAAACTACCATTTTCCAAGTTCAAAGAAATTTCAGAAATTCCTAGAATTCCCGGTTTTCCAAAGCCCTATTTTCACCTCTTCCCGGAAAGTTTTCAAAGGCCATATTTTTCAACCCTTTGTGACCATTCCACTTTGAAAACATTCCTCTTAGTTGGGACAAAAAAAACCTTCCTACTTTATTTTCCCATACACATTCCGTGTTTTCTCAAAATTCCGGGATCTCAGAACGACCCGTTCTCAATTCAAACTGTAACTACGTCAACATTTTTCAGTCGGTTCCGAAAATCCCAACACCAACCCATTCATATCATCTGGGACAATTGTGACGGTTGCAATATTTTCAAAAATTCCCGCTTTTCCCAGAATTTCAAAATTTCCAGGAAATTCCCATTGGAATGATTGGACATATTTATAGTTCTACAATGCCCTAAAGTCTCAATTTTGCGCCATTTTTAAACCCGATTTCAACCTGTCAACCATCCACACACACTACTTTTCTCTTTCCCAAAATTCCTGATTTTCCTGGCATTTCCCCCCAATTGACAATGAATAAGCATTATACAATCTACTGCATATCCCACATTTCTCAACCGATTTGAAGCGTTCCAACATCCACACACTCCACTCACCTTGGACAATCAAACTACCATTTTCCGAGTTCAAAGAAATTTCAGAAATTCCTAGAATTCCCGGTTTTCCAAAGCCCTATTTTCACCTCTTCCCAGAAAGTTTTCACAGGCCATATTTTTCAACCGTTTGTGACCATTCCACTTTCAAAACATTCCTCTTAGTTGGGACAAAACAACCTTCCTACTTTATTTTCCCGTACACATTCCGTGTTTTCTCAAAATTCCAAGATCTCAGAACGACCCGTTCTCAATTCAAACTGTAACTACGTCAACATTTTTCAGTTGGTTCCAAAAATCCCAACCCATTCATATCATCTGGGACAATTGTGATGGTTGCAATATTTTCAAAAATTCCCGCTTTTCCCGGAATTTCAAAATTTCCAGGAAATTCCCATTGGAATGAATGGACATATTTATAGTCCTACAATTCCCTAAAGTCACAAAATTGTACACCATTTTTTGTTTTCTCTTTCCCAAAATTCCTGATTTTCCTGGAATTTCCCCCCAATTAACAATGAATAAGCATTATACAATCTACTGCATATCCCATATTTCTCAACCTATTTGAAGCGTTCCAACATCCACACACTCCACTCACCTTGGACAATCAAACTACCATTTTCCAAGTTCAAAGAAATTTCAGAAATTCCTAGAATTCCCGGTTTTCCAAAGCCCTATTTTCACCTCTTCCTGGAAAGTTCTCACAGGTCATATTTTTCAACCGTTTCTAACGGTTCCTAACAAATAAACTTCAAGCTTTGTTTACTGACGTAATATTCTTGTTTAGATAACTTTTACTGCAAATTAATATCACCTCCAGATATCGGTTATCGTCCACCTTGACGACTGATAATCTGTATCTGTATCGGCCCTGGAAAACCCCCAATCCTTCGCTCTGTGGTCCGTACTTAAAAGCGCATGTTTGTGTTCCAGTGGCCATCGCAGTGGACGGAAACTTCTTTGTCAGCGGAGGAGGGCTGAGCTCCAGGTTCCGTGTGGATACCATCACCTTCCACTGGGGGCGCTGCAACACCACCCAGGAAGGGTCCGAGCACAGCTTGAACGGGATGAAATATCCACTTGAGGTCTGAAAAGAGAAACCCCGCCTTCAAAACAACCGGAGCCCTGCTTTTGGCTGACGGACTCTGTTTCAGATGCAAATCTACGGCTACGATCCGGAGGATGCCCGAAGTTTGGACGAAGCCGTCAGGGAGTCGGGGAGGATGGCTGCGTTAGCGATCTTGTTCCAGGTAAGTCAGCACCTTGACGGAGGGATGGCCGCCCGCCGCTCACGTTTCAACACATTCTCCGTACTTTCGTGACTGTTTTTGATCAATTTTTTTGTTGCAACGTTTAAAAATGAGCTGCTATCTTGTTTCATTCTCACATTTCTGAGTCTCATTTGGCAAGTGTGACCAAGGTTGCAGTGGCAAATCCAAACCATTAGATGTCAGTAGTGCACAGTTTATGTCACAGGTGCTAAACCCGTTTATGTGGCCCTTAGAGGCCTGGAAAAAATATGCATCTAAATAAGGTACATGGGAGTTTGCCCAACCAGTCTACATGTGCTTCGTGGACTTGGAGAAGGCATTGGACCGTGTCCCTCTGGAAGTCCTGTGGGGAGTGCTCAGAGAGTATGGGGTATCGGACTGTCTTATTGTGGCGGTCCACTTCCTGTACGATCAGTGCCAGAGCTTGGTCCGCAATGCCGGTGGTAAGTCGAACACATTTCCAGTGAGGGTTGGACTCCGCCAAGGCTGTCCTTTGTCACCCATTCTGTTCATAACTTTTATGGACAGAATTTCTAGGCGCAGTCAAGGCGTTGAGGGGTTCCGGTTTGGTAACCGCAGGATTAGGTGTCTGCTTTTTGCAGATGATGTGGTCCTGATGGCTTCATCTGACCGTGATCTTCAGCTCTCACTGGATCGGTTCGCAGCCGAGTGTGAAGCGACCGGAATGAGAATCAGCACCTCCAAGTCCGAGTCCATGGTTCTCGCCCGGAAAAGGGTGGAATGCCATCTCCGGGTTGGGGAGGAGACCCTGCCCCAAGTGGAGGAGTTCAAGTACCTAGGAGTCTTGTTCACGAGTGGGGGAAGAGTGGATGGTGAGATCGACAGGCGGCGTCTTCAGTAATGCGGGCGTTGTACCGATCCGTTGTGGTGAAGAAGGAGCTGAGCCGGAAGGCAAAGCTCTCAATTTACCGGTCGATCTACGTTCCCATCCTCACCTATGGTCATGAGCTTTGGGTCATGACCGAAAGGATAAGATCACGGGTACAAGCGGCCCAAATGAGTTTCCTCTCCCTTAGAGATAGGGTGAGAAGCTCTGCCATCCGGGAGGAACTCAAAGTAAAGCCGCTGCTCCTTCACATGGAGAGGAGCCAGATAAGGTGGTTCGGGCATCTGGTCAGGATGCCACCCGAACGCCTCCCTAGGGAGGTGTTTAGGGCACGTCCAACCGGTAGGAGGCCACGGGGAAGACCCAGGACACGTTGGGAAGACTATGTCTCCCGGCTGGTCTGGGAACGCCTCGGGATCCCCCGGGAAGAGCTAGAGGATGTGGCTGGGGAGAGGGAAGTCTGGGTTTCCCTGCTTAGGCTGTTGCCCCCGCGACCCGACCTCGGATAAGCGGAAGAAGATGGATGGATGGATGGATAAGGTACCATATCTTTGCTGACTAAATGTGTTCGTTCTTTCCTTTCGGACAGAAAAAATGTACGTACCGCATGAAATTGCACATTTCTTCAACTTTAATATTAGCCAATATTGCAACACATATTGTATCCGTTCTTGTGGTTGAAGTTAAAACAAATGCTGAAGATATTTTCTTGAACTAAATAAGTTAAATCACCAAAAAGGATTCCCGAGCACAGCCTCTGCTGCTGCTCACTGCTCCCCTCACCTCCCAGGAGGTGATCAAGGGTGACGGATCAATAATTTCGCCACTTCTAGTGTGTGTGTGTGTGTGTGTGTGTGTGTGTGTGTGTGTGTGTGTGTGTGTGTGTGTGTGTGTGTGTGTGTGTGTGTGTAACCATCAATATGTTCACTATAGGGCAGGGGTGCCCATTACGTCGATCGCGAGCTACCAGTCGACCGCGGGGGGTGTGTCAGTCGATCTCCAGCCAGGCTTTTAAAAAAAAAATAGACCTAAAAATGAGTGATCATCAATCTTCACCAAGACGTCACTTAAATGACATTCACGGTACCGGAGGGTCTTGTGAGATGACGCTGGCTGCTGCAAGATCATTATTATGAAAATATGACCGAGAGGAAGGCGAGAAACACTTTTTATTTCAACAGACTCTCGCGCCGTACCTTCCGTCAAAACTCTAAAGGCCGACTGCACATTTCCTATCTTCACAATAAAAGCCCTGCTTCATGCTGCCTGCGCTAACTAAATACAGAGTCTCGGAAAACTGGCGCGCACAAGCCATCCCTCAGAAAGCTGGCGTGCACATCACTTGTGCACGCCAGCTTTCCGAGACTCTTATTTTGTTAGCGCAGGCAGCATGAAGCAGGGCTTTTATTGTGAAGATAAGAAATGTGCAGTCGGCCTTTAGAGTTTTGACGGAAGGGACGGCGCGAAAGTCTGTTGAAATAAAAAGTGTTTCTCGCCTTCCTCTCTGTCATTTTTTCATAATAATGAAGTGGCAGCAGCCAGCGTCATCTCACAAGACCCTCGGGTGCCGTGAATGTCAATCAAGCAAGCTACGGAATTTGCTGCCAATGTTTTTCTTGTAAAGTGTATGGAAGCTGGATGAATTAGATGCCAAAAACCAACCACTTTCATGTGGTATTGTACAGGAAGGACAACTTTTTTTCTCCTCCATTTGAAAATGTGGGCGTTATCATCATTACTGTCTGATTCCGATCAATGCAAGTCATCAGAATCAGGTAATACACCAACTTATATTCTTGTCTTCGTGAAAGAAAGACATCTATATGTGTTACAAATGCTTGTATTATCATTAAACACATTTAACTTTACAAAAATGTCTCTTTCATAAATAAATAAATATAAATGATATATATAAATGAGGTAGATCCCCTCGAGTTGGTCAATTGGAAAGTAGCTTGTCTGCAGAAAAATTGTGGGCACCCCTGCTGTAGGGGTTAAAGTTTTGGTGTGTTTTACAGCTATTAACTTAAAAAATAAAATAAAATCATTACATTAAAATTCTGTCAACTGAGCGTTTATTTTTCATGGTAAAATCTACGGCATAACTCGGTTGGTAGAGCGGCCGTGCCAGCAACTTGAGGGTTGCAGGTTCGATCCCTGCTTCCACCATCCTAGTCAATGCCGTTGTGTCCTTGGGCAAGACACTTTACCCACCTGCTCCCAGTGCCACCCACACTGGTTTAATTGTAACTTAGATATTGGGTTACACTGTGTGAAGCGTTTTGAGTCACTTGAGGAAAAAGCGCTATATAAACATAATTCACTAATTCACTTGTTTTTACCGTGTATTACAGTAAACGGAAAAAGGGTTGCACTTTTTTTGGACGGTAAAAAAAAATGGCAGCTCTGTTGCCAGAATTAAAAACAATAATAAATAAATAACAGTGGTGGGGTTTTTCTATGTTTCTATATTTCTTGTCAAACTACAGTATGTTTTACTGTAAAATTCTGGCCACTAAGTTGACAGTTTTTCCATTTACTGTAATATGTTTTAAAAAAAAAAAAAACACTTTTTACTACACTAAAATCACAGGGAGTGAGTTGCCTGTTTTTACTGTAAAATATACAGATTTCTTTTCTTACAGTTTTCTTATGTTTTTATAGGCACTTTATAAAAATAAAAAAAAGTGCAGTTCCCCTTTAACTTACATTGGAGCATTTTTTGACTCAATTTATTTTTGGGGGGGATTGAAAATTGCAATATTTCGCAGAGGTCGTTTGGCTGAGTTGGCTCTCAGTGCTGCTGGAGTGACCGCCAAGTTCTGGCTGACTTTGGCACCGCTGGTTGGGGTGGCAGTACCCATCCCGGTCTGCAGATAATAGTGAAAAATGTTCCACTATATTGTCAAAAGTATTTGGCCACCTGCCTTGACTCACATATGACCTTGAAGTTGCCATCCCATGGAATTGTCCAAAATGTTTTTTTGGGTATCCTGGAGCATTCAAAGTTCCTTTCACTGGAACTAAGGGGCCAAGCCCAACTCCTGGAAAACCAACCCCACACCATAATTCCTCCTCCACCAAATTTCACACTCGGCACAATGCAGTCTGAAATGTAGACTTCTCCTGGCAACCTCCATCAGATTGCCAGATGGAAAAGTGTGATTCGTCAGTCCGGAGAAGGCGTCTCCACTGCTCTAGAGTCCAGTGGTGATGTCCTTTACACCACTGCATCGCACGCTTTGCGTTGGACTTGGTGATGTATGGCTTAGATGCAGCTGCTCGGCTGTACGTGGGCTAATTGGAAGGTGACATGAAGCAGAAAGTCAGCACAGTGCAGAAAGTCTTTGCACTATGCTGACCTCTCTGTCAGTTTACCTGGCCTACCACTTCCTGGCTGAGTTGCTGTTGTTCCCAAAAATCTGTGAACAACAGAGTTATACAAAATAGTGCATGATGGGACAATTGTTGTTGTCTGCAGATCAGCTTGGAAGACAATGACAACCTCAACCCGCTCGTAGATGCCATCAACACCGTGAGTCGATTTGGTGAGTTGGCTGCCTTTAATAAAGGAAACCACGGGTAACTTATTAAGAAATGGTATGTACAGTATATGTACAGTATATGTACAGTATATGTACAGTATATGTACAGTATATGTACAGTATATGTACAGTATTAAGGTGTTTTTTGCTGGGCAGGTAAGAGTGGCTCAGTAGAGGCCTTCAGCTTGCAGTCCTTGTTGCCCAACAACACGGACAAGTACTACATCTACAACGGATCACTTACGTCTCCACCCTGCTGGGAGACGGTGGAGTGGCTGGTCTTCAAGCAACCTGTGGACATCTCCCAAAGTCAGGTCAGTCCTGTCCTACTTCCTCTGGACATCTCCCAAAGTCTGGTCAGTCCTGTCCTACTTCCTAGCATCAGGTACACACTTTCCACCATCAGGTACACATGACCTAGCATCAGGTACACACTTTCTACCATCAGGTACACATGACCTAGCATTAGGTACACACTTCCTACCATCAGGTACACACTTCCTACCATCAGGTACACACTTCCTAGCATCAGGTACACACTTCCTAGCATCAGGTACACACTTCCTAGCATCAGGTACACACTTCCTACCATCAAGTACACATGACCTAGCATTAGGTACACACTTCCTAGCATCAGGTACACACTTCCTAGCATTAAGTACACACTTCCTAGCAATAGGTACACACTTCCTACCATCAGGTACACACTTCCTACTATCAGGTACATACTTCCTAGCATTAGGTACACACTTCCTACCATCAGGTACACACTTCCTAGCATCAGGTACACACTTTCTACCATCAGGTACACACTTCCTAGCATCAAGTACACATGACCTAGCATTAGGTACACACTTCCTAGCATCAAGTACACACTTCCTAGCATCAGGTACACACTTCCTACCATTAGGTACACACTTCCTAGCATCAGCTACACACTTCCTAGCATCAAGTACACACTTCCTAGCATCAGGTACACACTTCCTACCATCAGGTACACACTTCCTACCATCAGCTACACACTTCCTAGCATCAAGTACACATGACCTAGCATCAGGTACACACTTCCTATTAATAGGTACACACTTCCTAGCATCAGGTACACACTTCCTAGCATCAGGTACACACTTTCTACCATCAGGTACACATTTCCTAGCATCAAGTACACATGACCTAGCATTAGGTACACACTTCCTAGCATTAGATACACACTTCCTACCATCAGGTACACACTTCCTAGCATCAGGTACACACTTCCTAGCATTAGGTACACACTTCCTAGCATCAAGTACACATGACCTAGCATTAGGTACACACTCCCTAGCATTAGGTACACACTTCCTACCATCAGGTACACACTTCCTAGCATCAGGTACACACTTCCTAGCATCAAGTACACATGACCTAGCATTAGGTACACACTTCCTAGCATTAGGTACACACTTCCTACCATCAGGTACACACTTTCTACCATCAGGTACACACTTCCTAGCATCAAGTACACATGACCTAGCATTAGGTACACACTTCCTAGCATTAGGTACACACTTCCTACCATCAGGTACACACTTCCTAGCATCAGGTACACACTTCCTACCATCAGGTACACACTTCCTAGCATCAGGTACACACTTCCTAGCATCAGGTACACACTTCCTAGCAATAGGTACACACTTCCTAGCATCAGGTACACACTTCCTAGCATCAAGTACACATAACCTAGCATTAGGTACACACTTCCTAGCATCAGGTACACACTTCCTAGCATCAGGTACACACTTCCTAGCATCAAGTACCCACTTCCTACCATCAGGTACACACTTCCTAGCATCAGGTACACACTTCCTAGCATCAGGTACACACTTCCTAGCATTAGGCACATACTTCCATACTTCTTTTGCACGCCCAGTCTGCATTGGAACAAAACATTCTAGTATTTTTAGCAGGCTTTTTTTTTTATTCCACTTTTTTATTGTTATTTAGTTGTTGTTTTTAGTATTTTTAGCAAGCTGTTTTTTTAGTCCACTTTTTAAATATTTAGTTTTTTTTTCAAGTATTTAGTATTTTTAGCAGGCTGTTTTTTACTCCACTTTTTTTTATTAAAAAAATGTTTCTAGTATTTTTAGCAGGCTGTTTTTTATTCCACTTTTTTATTGTTATTTATTTTTTTTGTAGTATTTTTAGCAGGCTGTTTTTTTCCCACTTTTTATTATTTGTTTTTTTGTAGTATTTTTAGCAGGCTGTTTTTTATTCCACTTTTTTATTGTTATTTAGTTTTTTTCTAGTATTTTTAGCAGGCTGTTTTTTCCCCACTTTTTTTATTGTCATTTGTTTTTTGTAGTATTTTTAGTAGGCTGTTTTTAATTCCACTTTTTTATTATTTAGTTTTTTTTAAATACTATTTTTAGCAAGCTGTTTTTTTAATTCCACTTTTTTAATTTTTTTAGTATTTTTAGCAGGCTGTTTTTTTTGTACTTTTTTATTGTTATTTAGTTTTTTTCTAGTATTTTTAACAGGCTGTTTTTTATTCCACTTTTTTTATTGTAATTTGTTTTTTCTAGTATTTTTAGCAGGCTTTTTTTCACTTTCTTTATTGTTATTTCGTTTTTTTCTAGTATTTTTAGCAGGCTGTTTTTTTAGTCCACTTTTTTTATATAAAAATTTTTTTATAGTATTTTAGCAGGCTGTTTTTTATTCCACTTTTTTATTGTCATTTATTTTTTTCTAGTATTTTTAGCAGGCTGTTTTTTATTCCACTTTTTTTATATAAAATTTTTTTTATAGTATTTTAGCAGGCTGTTTTTTATTCCACTTTTTTATTGTCATTTATTTTTTTCTAGTATTTTTAGCAGGCTGTTTTTTTTTGTTCCACTTTTTTAGTATTTGTTTTTTGTAGTATTTTTAGCAGGCTTTTTTTTTTATTCCACTTTTTTATTGTTATTTAGTTTTTTTCTAGTATTTTTAGCAGGCTGTTTTTTCCCCACTTTTTTTACTGTCATTTGTTTTTTGTAGTATTTTTAGCAGGCTGTTTTTTATTCCACTTTTTTATTGTTATTTAGGTTTTTTTATAATATTTCTAGCTAGCAGTGTTTTTATTCCACTTTTTTTATTTTTTTATTTTTTTAGTATTTTCAGCAGGCTGTTTTTCATTCCACTTTTTTATTGTTATTTGTTTTTTTTTCTAGTATTTTTAGCAGGCTGTTTTTTTTGTTCGACTTTTTTATTATTTGTTTTATGTAGTATTTTTAGCAGGCTGTTTTTTTATTCCCCTTTTTTTATTGTTTAGTTTTTTTCTAGTATTTTTAGCGGGCTGTTTTTTTCCCACTTTTTTATTGTCATTTGTTTTTTGTAGTATTTTTAGCAGGCTGCTTTTTATTCCACTTTTTTATTGTTATTTAAGTTTTTTTATAATATTTTTAGCAAGCTGTTTTTTATTCCACTTTTTTTATTATATTTTTTTTTTAGTATTTTTAGCAGGCTGTTTTTTATTCCACTTTTTTATTGTTACTTGTTTTTTTTCTAGCATTTTTAGCAGGCTGTTTTTTTCCCACTTTTTTATTGTCATTTGTTTTTTGTAGTATTTTTAGCAGGCTGTTTTTTATTCCACTTTTTTATTGTTATTTAGGTTTTTTTATAATATTTCTAGCTAGCAGTGTTTTTATTCCACTTTTTTTATTTTTTTATTTTTTTAGTATTTTCAGCAGGCTGTTTTTCATTCCACTTTTTTATTGTTATTTGTTTTTTTTTCTAGTATTTTTAGCAGGCTGTTTTTTTTGTTCGACTTTTTTATTATTTGTTTTATGTAGTATTTTTAGCAGGCTGTTTTTTTATTCCCCTTTTTTTATTGTTTAGTTTTTTTCTAGTATTTTTAGCGGGCTGTTTTTTTCCCACTTTTTTATTGTCATTTGTTTTTTGTAGTATTTTTAGCAGGCTGCTTTTTATTCCACTTTTTTATTGTTATTTAAGTTTTTTTATAATATTTTTAGCAAGCTGTTTTTTATTCCACTTTTTTTATTATATTTTTTTTTTAGTATTTTTAGCAGGCTGTTTTTTATTCCACTTTTTTATTGTTACTTGTTTTTTTTCTAGCATTTTTAGCAGGCTGTTTTTTTCCCACTTTTTTATTGTCATTTGTTTTTTGTAGTATTTTTAGCAGGCTGTTTTTTATTCCACTTTTTTATTGTTATTTAGGTTTTTTTATAATATTTTTAGCAAGCTGTTTTTTTATTCCACTTTTTTATTTTTTTAGTATTTTTAGCAGGCTGTTTTTTTTCACTTTTTTATTGTTATTTAGTTTTTTTCTAGCATTTTTAACAGGCTGTTTTTTATTGTTATTTGTTTTTTCTAGTATTTTTAGCAGGCTTTTTTGCACTTTCTTTATTGTTATTTCGGTTTTTTTCTAGTATTTTTAGCAGGCTGTTTTTTATTCCACTTTATTATTGTAAGCGGCATAGCTCGTTTGGTAGAGTGGCCGTGCCAGCAACTTGAGGGTTGCAGGTTCGATTCCCGCTTGTGCCATCCTAGTTACTGCCGTTGTGTCCTTGGGCAAGAAACTTTACCCACCTGCTCCCAGTGCCACCCACACTGGTTTAAATGTAACTTAGATATTGGGTGTCACTATGTAAAGCGCTTTGAGTCACTTGAGAAAAGCGCTATATAAATATAATTCACTTCACTTCACTTAATATAGTTTTGTTTCTAGTATTTTTAGAAAGCCGTGTTTTTATTCCACTTTTTTATTGTTATTTTTTCCTAGTATTTTTAGCAGACTGTTCTTTATTACACTTTTTTTATTGCTATTTAGTTTTGTTTCTAGTATTTTTAGAAAGCTGTGTTTTTTTCCATTTTTTTATTTTAATTTTTTCCCGTATTTTTAGCTGGCTGTTTTTTTTTATTCCACTTTTTTATTGTTTTTAATTTTTTGTCTAGTATTTTTAGCATGTTGTTAAAAAGATATCTCTGCTGCCCATGAGACCCCCCTGTCGGGGACCGACTAAAGCATGAGACAGTAGAAGGAGTGTGTATTTATTGTGGCGGCAAACGCGTGTGCGTGATGCAAATGAGCGTGACAGGCATGACATAGGCGACAACTAAAAATAGAGCAGAGCGCTCTATTGGCCTGGCACTAACACAAGCCTCTTACACACTTTATTTTGGCAAGAGGAGCAAACCCCACAATTATTCCAAAAGTGTAAATGCTGACTGTGTTCCTGCTGGCTCCTTGCAGCTGGAGGTGTTCTGCGAGGTGATGACCATGGAGCAGGCGGGCTACGTGATGCTGACCGACTACCTGCAGAACAACTTCAGGGAGCAGCAGCAGTTCATGGGGCAGGTCTTTGCCTCCTTCACGGGAGTGGAGGACGTGCCCACGCCCAGTACGTCCTTGAACGCAGCACACTTTTCCATCGCCGGTGTGTCCTTTCAGCCGCCCAAACATCCTCTCACTCAACAGTCAGTGAACTTGGAGCTCAGGCCACATCAACCACTAAGATACAAATAGCGGGCGTGTTGCGTATGATCTACTAAGACCGCATGTACAATCAAAAGTTGTGCAGACTGCCTTATTTAAAGGAGGTGTATGGCCATAGAAACACTCATTTCCCTCCACAGTTTAAAACGTTCAATTTCATATCAAAATATCACTTGCGTGATTTTTTTCTTTTTTAGGAAGTATTTAAAAAATATGATCTACCGTATTTTTCGGACCATAGAGTGCATCAGTATATAAGCCGCAGCCACTAAAGTTTAGGGGAGAAAAACCTTTGTTTTATATTAGCCGCACCGGACTATAAACCGCAGGTATTTACGTTGTGAAATGAGTTATTTACACAGAAATATTTTAGTAAATGTTTATTTACATACCATAATTGTTTCCAAACTATGTCTGTAACAGGGCAGTAAAATGGCTGATCAAACAAAACAGAAGTCATGGTCATGGAGCCACTAGTTGGGCAAGCTAGCTCTCCAATCAGCTAAACTGACTCAATAACTCCACGCTGACGTTTTGGTGAATTTACTGAGGAATTTCTGAAAGTGAAACAATCCAAAAATAATGGCATTGTAAATTAATAATACTAACAACAGACAATGGTAAACCTGTTAGTATAATATCTAATGACGCTAGCTTGATTACAATAAAATAGCACGTACAAATATGCATGAAAACGCCCCGACAGACATCACACATAGCACGTTTTATGTCAATTCGTGAATCTGAAGGTTTGTTTTTCTGGAATGCAAAGGAAAGTCGGCGCGGGCAAGACGTGAATGTAAGTACCTATTTATTAATAACACTAACAAACTACGAAAAAAAAGGCGCGCACTATGGCGGAGAACAAACTTGACTAATGAAAACAAAAGACTAGCACAAAGGCAATTAACTATGAGCACGAAACAAAAACACTTTCTGTGGCATGGCATGAAGCATGAACTATAATAAACAGGAATCTCATGGGTAGCAGAGGTAGTATGGGATGCATAGATAGCTAGGATAATGTCACCAGGACGAACAACAGAAACAGACTGGCTTAAATAGCAGTGACATGATCAGTGAAGACAGGTGCATGACTCGACGCGTGAAACTAATGGGTTGCTACGTTGACAAAACGAACAAAAGTGCACAAAGAGTCCAAAAACAAAACATGATCACACAAACATGACACTTGTTTTAGTTATATTGTAAAACTTACAAATGTTAGTTTATAGTGATTAATGAAGAAGCCATACGAGTAGAAACGCTATGGACTGCTACAAGACGGAACAGCAATTTTACTTCCGGTTGTAGCACTAAATGGAACGCAAATGCAAATGTGAACTTGTCCAGAAGATGAAGCCATAGCACACACAATAAAATGTATATACATACATACATGTGTACATAATATAATGGGTATATCATTATTATAATTGAAGTATGTGAAAGTTAACCTTTTACCTTGTTTATTTCCGTGACGAGTTTGTAATCAATCAAAAATATCAAGCAGCTAAAATGCGCCAAAATTGACATAATTTTGAATCTTTTATGGTAGTTTGCTGTTTTGTAAGAATATCCACAAAGTTCAGTCAGCAGGTCGTGTTTTGTGTGTTTACTTTTGTTGAAAATATTTTTTTCCCCCTGCTTAATGACTAGGGAAGGTTGTTTGGATTGGGTCATATAAGTAAATGCTGTGTCGAATTAGCAGATCAGACTCGACTCCGTGTGCTCTGTGTATGAAATTTGAACTTGAAATCAAGTATTCAGTATTTTAGCCAAAGGTACACACACACACACACCGAGCACTTCCTACTAAGTTCCAGCGAGCATCCGTCCAGTTCTAGTTCATGTGACGTCGTTGTCGAACTCCAGCCTGCAGCTCGCCGCCGGAAAATGTCCAAGCCGACGCCCAGAACGAGACCACCATCGTGGTGACGTGGGAGCGGCCCCGCTTCGTCTACGACACCACCATCGACTGGTACACCGTCACCTACGAAAGGCTGCAGGGCCCGGACCAGAGGAAGCAGGAGTGCAGAACCGACGGGGACCAGGACGTGGTACGACACACCTTCACGCTAAATTCGGCGTAGTGTTGTATTCGAGTGTCTTCTCATTTCGGGGTCTGCGGGTTTAGGAAGTCCTGGGTTCTTAACTCCAACTTTTCCACTACAGATGGGCCCGGGGCCCACTCAAATATTAACACTGAATTAGTCATCTTACTCTTCATTTGAATCATATCCAATTATGATATCTGACCTACTTACAGTTTACTACCTTGTCACGTCTTCATCACAAATGATATTTATTTAACACAAAAACCTTAGGCTAAGATCAGGCTGATCAGAAAGTAAGTACTAATCAAATATACTGGGACTATGTCAGGTGACTCATAAAAATAAATGTGCCAAAACAAATAAGCTAATAATAATTGTTTCTTAACTAAACTAAAACTAAACCCCCTATTTTTTGTGGTGCCCTTTATTTAGAAAAATATTGAAATAGAAAATATTGGTATGGGGACAACCCTAATCCGTACTAACAAGCGTTAAAATAGTCTGAACAGAAAATGTAAGGTTGAAGCGCCAAATTATCCATTAAACAGAACAAGAAGCAAGGAATCAGGCAGAGACAGAGTTAAATTTTGCTCATGAGGAGAACGCATGGAGCTGAACACTCAGTTACAGTCTCAAGCAACGCGATGCCCGCGGGGACCAGGCAGCCCGTAAGGACCAGATGAGTCGCCCCCTGGCCTGTTCGAAAAATAGCTCAAATAGCCGCACTTACCAGTGAGCCACCTCTATTTTTTAAATTGTATTTATTTAATAGCAAGCTGGTCTCGCTTTGCTCGACATTTTTAATTTTAACAGAGACAAAACTCAGAATGAATTGGAAATATTTTAAAGACTTGGTCTCCACTTGTTCGAATAAATTCATTTTTTTTTTACTTCGCTTCTTAAAACTTTCAGAAAGACAATTTTAGAGAAAAAATACAACCTTAAAAAGGATTTTAGGATTTTTAAACACATATACCTTTTTACCTTTTAAATTCCTTCCTCTTCTTTCCTGACAATTTAAATCAATGTTCAAGTAAGTAATTTTTTTTTTCATTGTAAAGAATAGTAAATACATTTTAATTTAATTTTTCATTTTAGCTTCTGTTTTTTTGACATAGAATATTTGTGAAATATTTCTTCAAACTTATTATGATTAAAATTCCAAAAAGTATTTGTCTTTGTGTAGTCCTTTGAGACATTTGTGATTTAGGGCTATATAAATAAACATTGATTGATTAATTTGTTAGAAATATAACTTGGTCCAATTTGTTATATATTCTAACAAAGGGCAGATTGGATTTTAACCTATTTAAAACATGTCATCAAAATGTTAAAATGAATCTTAATCGGAAAAAATGACTAATGATGTTACATAAATTTTTTTTTTTTTTTTTTTCAAAAATATTCGAATTTGTTTTTTTTTTATTTTCTTTTTTTTGTGTTTAATTTTTAATTTTAAAGACATTTTTAAAAATATTTATCTGTTTCTATATATATTTTGGGTGAAAAATCATTAAGATGATTAGTGTTTCCACAAAGATACATTTCATTAATTATTAATAATAACTTAGAGTTAAAGGTAAATTGTGCAAATTGGCTATTTCTGGCAATTTATTGAAGTGTGTATCAAACTGGTAGCCCTTCGCATTAATCAGTACCCAAGAACTAGCTCTTGCTTTCAAAAAGGTTGCTGACCCCTGCCCTACACTCTGAGGCACAGTCCCAGTGCTCCTCTATTTATTCAGTTGGCTGCCTTTACACCAGGGGTGCCCATTACGTCGATCGCGAGCTACCAGTCGACCGCGGGGGGTGTGTCAGTCGATCTCCAGCCAGGCTTTTAAAAAAAATAGACCTAAAAATGAGTGATCATCAATCTTCACCAAGACGTCACTTAAATGACATTCACGGTACCGGAGGGTCTTGTGAGATGACGCTGGTTGCTGCAAGATCATTATTATGAAAATATGACCGAGAGGAAGGCGAGAAACACTTTTTATTTCAACAGACTCTCGCGCCGTACCTTCCGTCAAAACTCTAAAGGCCGACTGCACATTTCCTATCTTCACAATAAAAGCCCTGCTTCATGCTGCCTGCGCTAACTAAATACAGAGTCTCGGAAAACTGGCGTGCACAAGCGATCCCTCAGAAAGCTGGCGTGCACATCACTTGTGCACGCCAGCTTTCTGACAATCTTATTTTGTTAGCGCAGGCAGCATGAAGCAGGGCTTTTATTGTGAAGATAGGAAATGTGCAGAGTTTTGACGGAAGGGACAGCGCGGAAGTCTGTTGAAATAAAAAGTGTTTCTCGCCTTCCTCTCTGTCATTTTTTCATAATAATGATCTGGCAGCAGCCAGCGTCATCTCACAAGACCCTCGGGTGCCGTGAATGTCAATCAAGCAAGCTACGGAATTTGCCGCCAATGTTTTTCTTGTAAAGTGTATGGAAGCTGGATGAATTAGATGCCAAAAACCAACCACTTTCATGTGGTATTGTACAGAAAGGACAACTTTTTTTCTCCTCCATTTGAAAATGTGGGCGTTATCATCATTACTGTGTGATTCCAATCAATGCAAGTCATCAGAATCAGGTAATACACCAACTTATATTCTTGTCTTCGTGAAAGAAAGACATCTATATGTGTTACACATGCTTGTATTATCATTAAACACATTTAACTTGTTTACAAAAATGTCTCTTTCATAAATAAATAAATATAAATGATATATATAAATGAGGTAGATCCCCTCGAGTTGGTCAATTGGAAAGTAGCTCGCCTGCAGAAAAAGTGTGGGCACCCCTGCTCTAAAGGGAGAGGGTCACACATTATGCGAGACGCTCAGCTTGCACAATACGTGATTATTCAGAACGGAAATGTGCTGGGGGGGCGTTGTTGACTGTGTGTTCCTTCCCAGGGAGCCATCATCCCCGGCCTGCTGTCCAACAGCAGCTACGTGGTCCAGGTCATCGCTGTTTGCACCAACGGCCTGAGAGGAAGATGGAGCGACCAGATCATCGTGGACATGCCGCTAGAGGAGCCTGGTACAAGACACACCCCATTTTTAGAAAATATTATTTGCACCGGACTATAAGCCACAGGTATATAAGTTGTTAAATGAGTTATTCACACAGAAATATTCTGCAAATGTTTATTTACATACCTTAATTGTTTCCAAACTGTCTGTAACACGGCAGTAAAACGGCTAATCAAACAAAACAGTAGTCATGGTCATGCAAGCTAGCTCTCCAATCAGCTAAACACACTCAATAAGTCCACGCTGGTGAGGAATTTGTGAAAGTGAAACAATACAAAAAGAATGCTATAGTAAGTTCCATCCATCCATCCATCTTCTTCTGCTTATCCGAGGTCGGGTCGCGGGGGCAACAGCCTAAGCAGGGAAACCCAGACTTCCCTCTCCCCAGCCACTTCGTCCAGCTCTTCCCGGGGGATCCCGAGGCGTTCCCAGGCCAGCCGGGAGACATAGTCTTCCCAACATGTCCTGGGTCTTCCCCGTGGCCTCCTACCGGTTGGATGTGCCCTAAACACCTCCCTAGGGAGGCGTTCGAGTGGCATCCTGACCAGATGCCCGAACCACCTCATCTGGCTCATCTCCATGTGGAGGAGCAGCGGCTTTACTTTGAGTTCCTCCCGGATGGCAGAGCTTCTCACCCTATCTCTAAGGGAGAGACCCAAACTCATTTGGGCCGCTTGTACCCGTGATCTTATCCTTTCGGTCATGACCCAAAGCTCATGACCATAGGTGAGGATGGGAACGTAGATCGACCGGTAAATTGAGAGCTTTGCCTTCCGGCTCAGCTCCTTCTTCACCACAACGGATCGGTACAACGTCCGCATTACTGAAGACGCCGCACCGATCCGCCTGTCGATCTCACCATCCACTCTTCCCTCACTCGTGAACAAGACTCCTAGGTACTTGAACTCCTCCACTTGGGGCAGGGTCTCCTCCCCAACCCGGAGATGGCATTCCACCCTTTTCCGGGCGAGAACCATGGACTCGGACTTGGAGGTGCTGATTCTCATTCTGGTCGCTTCACACTCGGCTGCGAACCGATCCAGTGAGAGCTGAAGATCCCGGTCAGATGAAGCCATCAGGACCACATCATCTGCAAAAAGCAGAGACCTAATCCTGCGGTTACCAAACCGGAACCCCTCAACGCCTTGACTGCGCCTAGAAATTCTGTCCATAAAAGTTATGAACAGAATCGGTGACAAAGGACAGTCCAACCCTCACTGGAAATGTGTTCGACTTACTGCCGGCAATGCGGACCAAGCTCTGGCACTGATCATACAGGGAGCGGACCGCCACAATAAGACAGTCCGGTACCCCATACTCTCTGAGCACTCCCCACAGGACTTCCCGAGGGACACGGTCGAATGCCTTCTCCAAGTCCACAAAGCACATGTAGACTGGTTGGGCAAACTCCCATGCACCCTCAAGAACCCTGCCCAGAGTATAGAGCTGGTCCACAGTTCCACGACCAGGACGAAAACCACACTGTTCCTCCTGAATCCGAGGTTGGACTATCCGGCGTAGTCTCCTCTCCAGTACACCTGAATAAACCTTACCGGGAAGGCTGAGGAGTGTGATCCCACGATAGTTGGAACACACCCTCCGGTCCCTCCTCTTAAAGAGAGGAACCACCACCCCGGTCTGCCAATCCAGAGATACCGCCCCCGATGTCCACGCGATGCTGCAGAGTCTTTGTAAGTTGTAAGTTAATAATGCTAAAACAGTCGCTTGGGGGTTGGACTCCGCCAAGGCTGTCCTTTGTCACCGATTCTGTTCATAACTTTTATGGACAGAATTTCTAGGCGCAGTCAAGGCGTTGAGGGGTTCCGGTTTGGTGGCCGCAGGATTAGGTCTCTGCTTTTTGCAGATGATGTGGTCCTGATGGCTTCATCTGACCGGGATCTTCAGCTCTCACTGGATCAGTTTGCAGCCGAGTGTGAAGCGACCGGAATGACAATCAGCACCTCCAAGTCCGAGTTCATGGTTCTCGCCTGGAAAAGGGTGGAATGCCATCTCCGGGTTGGGGAGGAGACCCTGCCCCAAGTGGAGGAGTTCAAGTACCTAGGAGTCTTGTTCACGAGTGGGGGAAGAGTGGATGGTGAGATCGACAGGCGGATCGGTGCGGCGTCTTCAGTAATGTGGACGTTGTACCGATCCGTTGTGGTGAAGAAGGAGCTGAGCCGGAAGGCAAAGCTCTCAATTTACCGGTCGATCTACGTTCCCATCCTCACCTATGGTCATGAGCTTTGGGTCATGACCGAAAGGATAAGATCACGGGTACAAGCGGCCCAAATGAGTTTCCTCTCCCTTAGAGATAGGGTGAGAAGCTCTGTCATCCGGGAGGAACTCAAAGTAAAGCCGCTGCTCCTCCACATGGAGAGGAGCCAGATGAAGTGGTTCGGGCATCTGGTCAGGATGCCACCCGAACGCCTTCCGAGGGAGGTGTTTAGGGCACGTCCAACCGGTCGGAGGCCACGGGGAAGACCCAGGACACGTTGGGAAGACTATGTCTCCCGGCTGGCCTGGGAACGCCTCGGGATCCCCCGGGAAGAGCTAGACGAAGTGGCTGGGGAGAGGGAAGTCTGGGTTTCCCTGCTTAGGCTGTTGCCCCCGCGACCTGACCTTGGATAAGCGGAAGAAGATGGATGGATGGATAGTTTTAGTTACATTGTAAAACTTACAAACGCTGCTTGGAGAGATGAATGAAGAATACATTTGAGTAGGAACGCTATGAACGGCTTGAAGACGAAATGGCACTACTAGTTCCGGTTGAAAGCACTAAATGGAAAGATTGGCGCCATAGCACATACAATAGAACACCTGTTTGCCCACTGTTACATTTTTCCAAGCCCAAATCTAGGAAGAACACAAGTTTGTGTTAGCGATAGTGGTTTAACACAGCACATTTGTGTTCAAACTGTATTTCGATACTTTTCGAAATAAAGGCAACCACCAAAAAAATGCATTATTGACTTTACTTTAACAAAAATGTTAGTGTAGATGAAACATATGTTTATTATTGTCATTTAGTCCTTAAATAAAATGTTGAACATACTAAACAACTTGTCTTTTAGTATTAAGTAAACAAACAAAGACTCCTAATTAGTCTGCAGTAACATATTGTGTCATTTATACACCTATTATTTTATACACATTATGAGGGACAAACTGTAAACAATTGATTGTTAACCCACTTGTTTATTTACTGTTGATATCTGCTTATATTCTCTTTGAACATGTTCTATCTACACTTCTGTTCAAATCTAATAATCACTTATTCTTCTCTTCTTTGATACTTGTCATTAGTTTTGGATGATACCACACATTTAGGTATGGATCCGACACCAAGTAGTTACAGGATCATCCAATAAAATATAATACCTAATAAACCAATAATAATATAGTTGAGAAATACTGATGTAAAGGGTAGGTGTCGTCCTGTTTTCTGTTTGAACATGTTCTATCTGCCCTTCTGTTCAAATGTAATAATCACTTATTCTTCTCTTCTTTGATACTTGACATTAGTTTTGGATGATACCACACATTTAGGTATCGATGCGATACCAAGTAGTTACAGGATCATACAATCAAATATGATAAAATATCATTTCTAATAAACCAATTGTAATATGTTTAAGAAATACTGATGTAAAGGGTAGGTGTCGTCCTGTTTTCTGTTTGAACATGTTCTATCTACACTTCTGTTCAAATGTAATAATCACTTATTCTTCTCTTCTTTGATACTTGACATTAGTTTTGGATGATACCACACATTTAGGTATGGATCCGATACCAAGCAGTTACAGGATCATGCAATAAAATATAATACCTAATAAACCAATAATAATATGGTTGAGAAATACTGATGTAAAGGGTAGGTGTCGTCCTGTTTTCTGTTTGAACATGTTCTATCTACACTTCTGTTCAAATGTAATAATCACTTATTCTTCTCTTCTTTGATACTTGACATTAGTTTTGGATGATACCACACATTTAGGTATCGATCCGATACCAAGTAGTTACAGGATCATACATTGGTCATATTCAAAGTCTTCATGTGTCCAGGGACATAGTTCCTGAATTTATAAAAAAATTTTAAAAGGAAAAAAGATAATATAAATATCGATGTTATCATAGTAGTATCGACTAGATACGCTCCGGCATTTGGTATTATTACAGTGGATGTCAGGTGTAGATCCACCCATGGCGTTTGTCTACATTGTGACGCCGGTGAGCTATTGTGTAGTGAAGTATGTTTAGCTATTCCTCATCCTCCAGTGATAATGCTACCTTCTAAGAAACTTACTTTATTTGTCGCCATGGAGACCGGGATTAGTGATTTAGAAGTAGCTAAAACACTGCGGATGGATGTTAGCTGCATGTCTTAAAGCAGCTCTTCCTGAGGGTGTTTCAGTGTTATAACTTTATCTTGACTTTTTACACCAAAATGCGTCCATTCTCCCTTTTCTGTCTACACGCTGTGTCTGCTTGTAAGTACTCTGTGTGTGTGCGCTGCCCAACATGCTCCTCTGCTGGTAAAACCAGCAATGGGCGTTAAAAAAATAAACAAATAAAATAAATGGGGCAGCGGTGCTTTTCAAACAGAGTATGTGGCCTGTGCAGCCCTTTGAGACACTTGTGATTTAGGGCTATATAAATAAACATTATTAATATTAGTTATTAAAATTAATATGTCTCCCGGCTGGCCTGGGAACGCCTCGGGATCCCCCGGGAAGAGCTAGACGGAGTGGCTGGAGAGAGGGAAGTCTGGGCTTCCCTGCTTAGGCTGCTGCCCCCGCGACCCGACCTCGGATAAGCGGAAGATGATGGATGGATAGATAAATAAACATTGATTGATTTACTGACTGATTATAGTACCGCGATACTTACTATACTAATACCGGTATATTGTACACACATATAAATACATAAATTGTTTGCACTGTTTTATAAGTAGCAGGGTTCAAAGCGTAGGAAAAAGGTAGCGGCTTATAGTCCGGAATTTCATTTTTTTTTTTGAAGCACTAACTATTTGTACGTGTTTTCTAGATGCCGATTCATTCCCCGATGTTTCCAAAGGCAGCAAAGAGGTAGGACACTTTTCCGCACACCAATAATAAATAAAACGTAACGAAACGGCGTCCCGTCTCGTAGGCGTCACGAAACGACAGATGGCAGAAGCCGGAGTCTCCCAAACCTGTGGGTCTGACCCCGGATCACAGTCCAGTGGAGGAGGTCCCGGCAGAGCAGACCAGAGTTTACCAGAACCAACCCACCCAGGAGCCCTCGCCCTCGCCCTCGGCCCCCGTGGTCACGCCATCCACACCTGAGTGGTGGGTCCAGAACGGCCTGGGTGTCCGAAGGAGCGGGAGCGGGAGCAAGAAGCAGAGCAGGACACAAAGGATATTTCCTCACGGAGGTGTGGATGGCAACGGTGCCATCTGGGTGAGCGCGATGACGGAGCGGCCGGGCTTCCTGTTTCCTGTCTCTCAGCCCCACACGCCGCCCTCAGGACGCCGGCACATCACAGAGGAGGCATCTCTCACGCTTCAGGTAGGAAGGTATCAGGTAGCGTTGTGGTCCAGGTCTTACATGTCCTGTCTGCAGTCTGGAGAGACCATCCCAGCACGCCCCACTCAGGGGGAAAGTGACCTCCCCTCGCCGCTGGCAGACAACATCTCCTCCGCCCAGGACCAGGTCACGGACGTCTTCTATGAAGACTCTTCTCCACACAGCACCACCTGGTCTCCTCCACACAGCACCACCTGGTCTCCTCCACACAGCACCACCTGGTCCTCAGCCAGGTCCACTGTTGCTGCGCCAGGTGGGACTTAGCAGGAAGAACCATTAACGCTTTTAATAGTGACAAGTACAGTTGGGTCGGGGAGAGGTTTTTGCCTCATTCCTGTGAGAATCCTGCGTGCGACTGAAGCATTAAGGAAGGGGGGCGGACACACTTTGACTCAGCGAGGCTAAAAGAAATTAGCTGACCGCGTGTAACGTAATAATGTATACACCCATTTAAATCTCCTGCAATGCATGATGGGAAAATGCCAAACACTCTGTGTGTACACATATATATATTAGGGGTGGGCAAATTAATGCGTTAATTATGAGTTAACTCATCAATCTATTAACGCCAACAATTATTTTATCGCACATTTGCGTATGTTGTTTACATGCTTTTATTTTGTTAACGCCGTTTCTTAACAAGATGGCGTCGCCCGGCGTCGAGGGGCTCTTGGTAAAGATGGAACATTTGGCAAAAATACCGGACAATTCTGCAAATTTCATGGCTGGCTTACAGCGTGGTCACTCCGGGATCACTTACGACCGCCAGACAATTCTGGATGTGGATATATCGGGCAGTTTTGGACTGAATGACGCGTGCTTGCTAGACCGGCTAGCTAGCATGGGAATACTTTGCCGGCTACATCCAGCGGCTTGTGAAGTATTTACATTTTTTGGAGTTGATTTTCATAAAATATGCTATTTAACTGCTACTGTTTAACAAGGACTGATTTAAATTGTGTTTGCACAACAAATGTTTTGGCGCTTTTGTTCATGTGGGAGAATATTCCAATAAAGGTGCACTACACACTACTTTTGAATTCATTATTGGGCTTTGCGTATACAATGCAGTTAATCGCGATTAATCGGAGAAATAGTGCGATTAACTTCGATTAAAATTTTTAATCGTTGCCCAGCCCTAATATATATATATATATATATACATATCCAGAAAATAGTGCTCAATACCGTGGTAGAGCGCGATATGTATGTGTGGGAAAAATCCCAAGACTACTTCATCTCTACAGAACTGTTTCATGAGGGGTTCCCTCAATCATCAGGAGATTTTAATGGAAGCATTCACATACAATGGTTTATATAGGGCACAGAGTGGGTGGGTACAGGCAGGCGTAGGGGCGTGGTGATTGGCTCATGTGTTACCTAGGAGGTGTTTCCGTCTGTGACGGCACGCTGATATGATTTCACTGCGCTTGTTGAGGGATGACAGGTCTGGGTGATGTATAATGAACAGTTTCTCTTTTAAGCATAGGTTGCATCTTTTATTACCACTGTTGTAAGGTGTGCTGGATGCAAGAATTTGCCATGTTATTGAATATTCAACATTATTTGTCTTTGAGGTTCCAAATGTGCTTGATGAGCTCTGTAGAATCCCGCAAGGTCTGGTTTCTAAAAAGCCTTGTGATTATTCCATCTGACTTTAGACTCTCCTTCGGTTAATCCTACGTACGTGTCGGATGTGTTAATGTCCTTGCGTGTTACCTTTGCTTGGTAAACGACTGATGTTTGTAAGCACCCCCCGTTGACAGGGCAATCAGGTTTCCTGCGGAGTCGTTCAGTCTGGGGGAGGGCAGTCCTTTTGCAATGGCTTTGTTGTGATTTGTAATGATTTGTTGTATGTTATTCATACAGCTGTAGATCAATTTAATGTTGTTCTTGTTGAATATTTTTCTTAGGGTGTTGCCTTTGGGGAAGTGTTTGTCGATCAGAGTGAGGAACTTGTAGCCAATATTAGTTGAGACGTTTTTGCTGTGTGGGGGGTTGTACCAGATGATGTTGTTTTGTTTTCTGCTCCTTTCTGGTACGGGGGGGTTGCTTGGTCGAATTCAGCTTTGCTAGATGACAGTATCGATAGCTTTTTATTAATTCCGGTAGGTATTCTTTTCGTGGTGGTGGGTGGGTGTTGTGTTGGGTTTCGTGAATGGTTGGTAGCTGTTATTTCTCAGGTTGAAAGTGACGTCGAGGAAGTGGACGGTTTGCTTGTTGGCTTCAATCGTGATCCGTAGGCCGTTTTCTTTGAAGATTTGGCATATGCGCTTCTTGGTGTTCTCGCTGCTCCTTGGCGAGGCGCGGCACACTGCCAGTCCGTCATCACGGTAAATACCAAGGTTCAGGTTGAGGCTAGCGAGCTGGGAGAGGAGGAAACTCCCAACGAGTTCGCACGTTTCTGCTCCGTCAAAACTCCCCATAGTAAAGTCAAATGTTGAATTGTTCTTTTTTTGCCATGGTGTACTGTTGCGGATGAGGATGGAGTTCTTTGCATGGATGATGATGTTTCTTTCGTTGGCTGTGATTGAGTCGTAGTCCGAGGCGAAGTCTAGTGCTTGGGTCAGTAGGTCTTGCGTGATGGAAGGGTAAAAGTCTTCGATGTCGAAGGAGATGAAGTTGTGTTGTTGTTTGTCTTGGATGTTGTGAAACCACTTGATTACTGCTGCTGTATTTCTCCATTGGTTGAGTGGTGTTTTGTCCTTGATTAGGGTCCGCAGTTTGGTGAGTTTAGAAGCATTTTAAAGGGGTCAAATAACAGCTCAAAGAGGCAAAAATGACATTTTTTAGGAGACTTTGCACAGGGGTTCTTTGAAGGCGTGTAAAATCAAAACCTGAGAACTTATCAAAACTCTGTTCTACACTTTTAATCAGAAGGGTTCAGTCCCTCTCCTGTGCGAGTTTGAAGCCAAAACAACAAACGCACCCAGAGGAGATAATGTTTGAAGAAAGGTGACTGGTTTTTACAAAACGTTTGTTTTGAAGGGGGGATTGCAAACTTCCTGTTGATTTTTGTTGGGAGTTGTCAACCTATGAAATGTAGGTCTAAGCGAGACCTACATAGAGGTTTTTGTTTCATGTCTCTCCGACACTCTTACCGGAAGTTACAAGCAGATTTGTCTGTGTTTTCTTCCTAGGAACAGTTTTATCAAAGGACTCCACAGGAGTCCTTTGCCATGGGCCAAGGACCCTATTGAAACTGCTGTGTTTTATTATTATTCCGCACCTACGCGCTGTAATTTGACCCCCTTAACATGCTTGAAAACTCACCAAATTTGACACACACATCGGTATAGCAAACCTTCCCAACATATTAAGCAACCATTCCCCCAAAATGAAAATTGCGCTCTAGCGCCCCCTAGGAAAAAATTACAGACAAAACTGCATGTAACTTCTGTTAGGAATGTCATAGCGACATGAAACAAAAACTCATATGTAGGTCTGACCTAAACCCAATTTTCATACACTCACTTCTTTCAGCAAAAATCTACAGGAAGTTGGCAAAAACCCCTTCAAAATGAATTTTTTGCAAAAAATGCAATTTTTGCCTCTTTGCGCTGTAATTTGACCCCTTTAAAATGCTTCAAAAGTCACCAAAATTTGGCGCACACATAAGGACTGGCGAATATTGCGATCTAATGAAAAAAACAAAAACCCAAAACTCAAAATTGCGCTCTAGCGCTATTTTTGAATAAAACACTGATAAAACTGCTCCTAGGAAGAAAACACAGACAAAATTGCTTGTAACTTCCGGTAAGAGTGTAGGAGAGACATGAAACCAAAACCTCTATGTAGGTCTCGCTTAGACCTACATTTCATAGATTGACAACCCCCAACAAAAATCAACAGGAAGTTTGCAATCCCCCCTTCAAAACAAACGTTTTGTAAAAACCAGTCACCTTTCTTCAAACATTATCTCCTCTGAGTGCGTTTGTTGTTTTGGCTTCAAACTCGCACAGGAGAGGGATTGAACCCTTCTGATTAAAAGTGTAGAACAGAGTTTTGATAAGTTCTCAGGTTTTGATTTTACGCGCCTTCAAAGAACCCCTGTGCAAAGTCTCCTAAAAAATGTCATTTTTGCCTCTTTGAGCTGTTATTTGACCCCTTTAAAATGCTTCTAAACTCACCAAACTTGACACACATATCAGGTCTGGCAAAAATTGCGATCTGATGAAAAAACCTAACCTCAAAACTCAAAATTGCGCTCTACCGCCCCCCTAGGAATACAACACGGACAAACTGCTCCTAGGAAGAAAACACAGACAAAACTGCTTGTAACTTCCGGTAGGAATGTCAGAGAGACATGAAACAAAAACCACTATGTAGGTCTCAATTAGACCTACATTTTAATAATTAACATACTTTAGCAAAAATCAACAGGACGTTAGATATTTTCACTTCAATACAACAACTGCATTACTTTCACAATGCATTAGATTCTCAAAATAGTGGCTCCAAGGCGTCTTCTAACGCTTCTCCGGCCGTGGGTCTCGGGGGCAGCAGCCAAAGGCGGACCCGACCAACGCTGCTTGCAGCTTTAATTATGATTATTCTTCTCTTCCAGGCGGTGTGCTGGCCGAGGAGACAAAGAGGTCGCCTGTAAACAAACCTCCAGAAAGCAGCACCTCAGCCTCCTTCTGGATCACAGCCAGGGCGGCGAGCGCCAGCAACACCCTGGCCGACACGGTCTACAAGTCCTTCACCTCGTCCTCGCTGCTCCGAGTGCTGGCACAGACCACCCAGCCCATGTTTAATGGTGAGATCCCGCCATAACTGCACCTTATGTCGCAACTTTTAACCTTCACTGACAATATTATGGGTTTGGTACAAAGTAGCTGGGGAGAGGCAAGTCTGGTCAACTCTGCTTAGGCTGCTGCCCCCGCGACCCCACTTTGGGTAAGCGGAAGACGATGGATGAATTGTGTCCAGGTCCTTATTTTAGTTCTGTTCCACATACTGTTTTAGTGTGGATTGGAACGAGTACCTTGCTAAATGATAGCAAGGAGACCCACATGGAGTAAAAAGTCAAGCCCAAAAAATATTTTCAAACCAAAAAAAATACTTCAAATTTAAGAAAAAACAATTTAAAACCAAAAAGCAAATATTTTTCTGGTAAAAAAAAAGTTTGCCTTTTTTTTTTTTTGTTAGAGTGTTTTTATGGGAGGTTTGAAAAGTACTGGTTCCCAACGTGGTTTAACCAGCAGTGGAGCATGTTCAGCAGCGCACACGCACAGAGTACTTACAAGCAGACACAGTGTGTAGACAGAAAAGGGAGAATGGACACATCTTGGTGTAAAAAGTCAATATAAAGGTGAAGTTATAACACTGAAACAACCTCAGGAAGAGCTGCTTTAAGACATGGCTAGTTTCTTACAAATACTCTTATCACTGGAGGACGAGGAATAGCTAAACATGCTTCACTACACAATTGCTCACCGGCGTCACAATGTAAACAAACGCCATGGGTGGATCTACACCTGACATCCACTGTAATGATACCAAGTACAAGAGCGTATCGAGTCGATACTACTATGAATTTATCGTCACAAAATCTTTTTTTGTTTTTTTAATGTATATTACGTTTAAAAAGTCAGTAAATGCGTCCCTGGACACATGAGGACTTTGAATATGACCAATGTATGATCCTGTAACTACTTGGTATCGGATCCATACCTAAATGTGTGGTATCATCCAAAACTAATGTCAAGTATCAAAGAAGAGAAGAATAAGTGATTATTACATTTGAACAGAAGTGTAGATAGAACATGTTCAAACAGAAAACAGGACGACACCTACCATTTACATCAGTATTTCTCAACCATATTATTATTGATTTTTTAGTTATTATATTTTATTGCATGATCCTGTAACTACTTGGTATCGGATCCATACCTAAATGTGTGGTATCATCCAAAACTAATGTCAAGTATCAAAGAAGAGAAGAATAAGTGATTATTACATTTGAACAGAAGTGTAGATAGAACATGTTCAAACAGAAAACAGGACGACACCTACCCTCCATCCATCCATTTTCTACCGCTTATTCCCTTTCGGGGTCGCGGGGGGCGCTGGCGCCTATCTCAGCTACAATCGGGCGGAAGGCGGGGTACACCCTGGACAAGTCGCCACCTCATCGCAGGGCCAACACAGATAGACAGACAACATTCACACTCACATTCACACATTAGGGCCAATTTAGTGTTGCCAATCAACCTACCCTACCCTTTACATCAGTATTTCTCAACCATATTATTATTGGTTTATTAGTTATTATATTTTATTGCATGATCCTGTAACTACTTGGTATCGGATCCATACCTAAATGTGTGGTATCATCCAAAACTAATGTCAAGTATCAAAGAAGAGAAGAATAAGTGATTATTACATTTGAACAGAAGTGTAGATAGAACATGTTCAAACAGAAAACAGCGCGACATCTACCCTTTACATCAGTATTTCTTAAACATATTACAATTGGTTTATTAGAAATGATATTTTATTATATTTGATTGTATGATCCTGTAACTACTTGGTATCGGATCGATACCTAAATGTGTGGTATCATCCAAAACTAATGTCAAGTATCAAAGAGGAGAAGAATAAGTGATTATTACATTTGAACAGAAGTGTAGATAGAACATGTTAAAAGAGAAAATAAGCAGATATTAACAGTAAATGAACAAGTAGATTAATAATCAATTTTTTACAGTTTGTCCCTCATAATGTGTATAAAATAATAGGTGTATAAATGACACAATATGTTACTGCAGACTAATTAGGAGTCTTTGTTTGTTTACTTACTACTAAAAGACAAGTTGTTTAGTATGTTCAACATTTTATTGAAGGACTAAATGACAATAATAAACATGTTTCATGTAATATTTTTTCTTACAACAAAGACAATAATTAAATCAGCAAAGATGGCGGTTCGTTCAGAATCACATCCTGGTCTTAAAGACAAATTTTCTTTGATTTTTTTCCTCAACTCTCACCTGGTTGTCCCTCAGCCTTTTGTTTCCTTCCTGTCTGAGGCTCAACGTCGCTCTCTAGTGGTGGTTTTCTACAACTACATGACTTAACGACATGGCACCTGGACACCAGGTGACCCAGCTTGAGGGCGGGGACTAACTGTGAGGTGTGTGCCCGCTCAGAGGGGAGGAACAGCAGCCACGAGTCTCACGTGGGCCTGGTGGCCAGCGTGGAGAGGGAGAGGAGGACCATCATTCCTCTGGCTGTGGTCTCCACCCTCACCATTCTCTGTCTGCTGGTGCTGGTGGGAATACTCGTCTACTGGAGGTGCGCACACACACACACACACTTCTTGTTTGATCATATATTGCTGCCTTTGCACCTGCCAATGTCTACTTTTGTATGCACATTAAATCAACAAAAAAATCCTGACTTTGGAGCAATGTTCACAGACTCTAGTATTTGGCTCTCTATTAGATGCAATGGTTTCCATTTGGGGACCACGAGTTATGTCCTAACTTGTTCACACCTCCTCATATGGAAGCGACATGTCCTCGTTGATGTCTCAAGAAGGCTAGAAATACAAGAACACACGCACACACACACACACACAAACACATTTATGTCTTTGTTACCTTCTTGAGACCTGAGAAAAATGCCTCCCTCTTTAGGACCACCCGTACTAGATATATAAAGAAATGTATTTACAACATTAGTAATATATACAATCCATGCAAATATTTAAAAACAACCTTGCAAAAAAATGAGTTTGAATTTCACAAGAAAAACTTAGAATTGTGTCATTATTATAATAAAAGTTGTAAATGTACTCAACACGAGTCAAAATTTGACAAGAAAATCTGAACATTTGTGCACAATTATGCTAAAAGTTGGAATTTTTACTCAATAACAGTCGCAATTTTCCAGGAAAAGCTTAAAATTTGGTCAACTTTATGAAAAGAGTCGTCATTTTACACAACAAAAGTCACAATTTTATAAGAAAACTGTTAGATGTTGACAACATTATAATAATAATCGGAACTTCACTTGGCAAAATTATGACTAAAGTCAAAATTTTACTAAAAAAATGTCCCTGTTTTACAAGAACAACACAAATTGGCAATATTGTGATCAAATATTTGACCACCAGGGGGTGCAAATGAGATTTTTTTCGGGGATGAATAAGGAAGGCCTTTAGCTGCATTTGATCAGCTAAAGATCATATATTGCTGCCTTTGCACCTGCCAATGTTTACTTTTGTATGCACATTAAATCAACAAAAAAATCCTGACTTTGGAGCAATGTTCACAGACACTAGTATTTGGCTCTCTATTAGATGCAATGGTTTTCTGTGTGGGGACCATGATTTATGTCCTAACTTGTTCGCACCTCCTCATATGGAAGCTATGTTTCCTCGTTGATGTCTCAAGAAGGCTAGAAATACAAGAACACACACACATACACACACACACATTCATGTCTTTGTTACCTTCTTGAGACCTGAGAAGAATGCCTCCCCCTTTAGGACCACCCGTACTAGATATATAAAGAAATGTATTTACAACATTAGTAATATATACAATCCATGCAAATATTTAAAAACAACCTTGCAAAAAAATGAGTTTGAATTTCACAGGCAAAAGATCACAATTTCACGAGAAAAACTTAGAATTGTGTCATTATTATAATAAAAGTTGTAAATGTACTCAACACGAGTCAAAATTTGACAAGAGAATCTGAACATTTGTGCACAATTATGATAAAAGTTGGAATTTTTACTCAATAACAGTCACAATTTTCCAGGAAAAGCTTAAAATTTGGTCAACTTTATGAAAAGAGTCGTCATTTTACACAACAAAAGTCACAATTTTATAAGAAAACTGTTAGATGTTGACATTATAACAATAATCGGAACTTCAATTGGCAAAATTATGACTGAAGTCAAAATTTTACTAAAAAAAATGTCCCTGTTTTACAAGAACAACACAAATTGGCAATATTGTGATCAAATATTTTACCACCAGGGGGTGCAAATGAGGTTTTTTTCGGGGATGAATAGGGAAGTCCTTTAGCTGCATTTGATCAGCTAAAGATCATATATTGCTGCCTTTGCACCTGCCAATGTTTACTTTTGTATGCACATTAAATCAACAAAAAAATCCTGACTTTGGAGCAATGTTCACAGACTCTAGTATTTGGCTTTCTATTAGATGCAATGGTTTCCATTTGGGGACCACGAGTTATGTCCTAACTTGTTCACACCCCCTCATATGGAAGCTACTTGTCCTTGTTGATGTCTCAAGAAGGCTAGAAATTCAAGAACACACACACACACACACACATTCATGTATTTGTTACATTCTTGAGACCTGAGAAGAATGCCTCCCTCTTTAGGACCACCCGTACTAGATATATAAAGAAGTGTATTTACAACATAAATATATAATAAAAGTTGTAATTTTACTCAACGCAAGTCAAAATGTTACAAGAAAAATTGAAAATGTGTGCAAAATTATGATAACAGTTGGAATTTTACTCAATAACTGTCACAATTTTACAAGGAAAGCTTAAATTTTGGTCAACTTTATGAAAAGAGTCGTCATTTTACACAACAAAAGTCACAATTTTATAAGAAAACTGTTAGATGTTGACAACATTATAATAATAATCGGAACTTCACTTGGCAAAATTATGACTTAAGTCAAAATTTTACTAAAAAAAATGTCCCTGTTTTACAAGAACAACACAGATTGGCAATATTGTGATAAAATATTTTACCACCAGGGGGTGCAAATGAGATTTTTTTCGGGGATGAATAGGGAAGTCCTTTAGCTGCATTTGATCAGCTAAAGATCATATATTGCTGCCTTTGCACCTGCCAATGTTTACTTTTGTATGCACATTAAATCAAACAAAAAATCCTGACTTTGGAGCAATGTTCACAGACTCTAGTATTTGGCTCTCTATTAGATGCAATGGTTTTCTGTGTGGGGACCATGATTTATGTCCTAACTTGTTCGCACCTCCTCATATGGAAGCTATGTTTCCTCGTTGATGTCTCAAGAAGGCTAGAAATACAAGAACACACACACACACACACACACATACACACACACACATTCATGTCTTTGTTACCTTCTTGAGACCTGAGAAGAATGCCTCCCCCTTTAGGACCACCCGTACTAGATATATAAAGAAATGTATTTACAACATGAATAATATATACAATCCATGCAAATATTTAAAAACAACCTTGCAAAAAAATGAGTTTGAATTTCACAGGCAAAAGGTCACAATTTCACGAGAAAAACTTAGAATTGTGTCATTATTATAATAAAAGTTGTAAATGTACTCAACACGAGTCAAAATTTGACAAGAGAATCTGAACATTTGTGCACAATTATGATAAAAGTTGGAATTTTTACTCAATAACAGTCACAATTTTCCAGGAAAAGCTTAAAATTTGGTCAACTTTATGAAAAGAGTCGTCATTTTACACAACAAAAGTCACAATTTTATAAGAAAACTGTTAGATGTTGACATTATAACAATAATCGGAACTTCAATTGGCAAAATTATGACTGAAGTCAAAATTTTACTAAAAAAAATGTCCCTGTTTTACAAGAACAACACAAATTGGCAATATTGTGATCAAATATTTCACCACCAGGGGGTGCAAATGAGGTTTTTTTCGGGGATGAATAGGGAAGTCCTTTAGCTGCATTTGATCAGCTAAAGATCATATATTGCTGCCTTTGCACCTGCCAATGTTTACTTTTGTATGCACATTAAATCAACAAAAAAATCCTGACTTTGGAGCAATGTTCACAGACTCTAGTATTTGGCTTTCTATTAGATGCAATGGTTTCCATTTGGGGACCACGAGTTATGTCCTAACTTGTTCACACCTCCTCATATGGAAGCTACTTGTCCTTGTTGATGTCTCAAGAAGGCTAGAAATTCAAGAACACACACACACACACACACACATTCATGTATTTGTTACATTCTTGAGACCTGAGAAGAATGCCTCCCTCTTTAAGACCACCCGTACTAGATATATAAAGAAGTGTATTTACAACATAAATATATAATAAAAGTTGTAATTTTACTCAACGCAAGTCAAAATGTTACAAGAAAAATTGAAAATGTGTGCAAAATTATGATAAAAGTTGGAATTTTACTCAATAACTGTCACAATTTTACAAGGAAAGCTTAAATTTTGGCCAATTTTATTTAAAGAGTCGTCATTTTACTCGAGAAAAGTCAACATTTTTTAAGAAAAGTCCTGAATGTATGCAATAATATAATAATAATCGGAACTTCACTTGTCAAAACTATGACAAAAGTCAAAATTTTATTCAAAAGATGTGACTGTTTTCCAGGAACAACAAAATAATCGGCGATATTGTGATAAAATATTTCACAACCAGGGGGTGCAAATGAGATATTTTTCAGGGATGAATAGGGAAGTCCTTTAGCTGCATTTGATCAGCTAAAGATCATATATTGCTGCCTTTGCTCCTGCCAATGTTTACTTTTGTATGCACATTATATCAACAAAAAAATCCTGACTTTGGAGCAATGTTCACGGACTCTAGTATTTGGCTCTCTATTAGATGCAATGGTTTCCATTTGGAGACCATGAGTTATGTCCTAACTTGTTCACACCTCATATGGAAGCGACTTTTCCTCGTTGATGTCTCAAGAAGGCTAGAAATACAAGAACACACACACACACACACACTCATGTCTTTGTTACCTTCTTGAGACCTGAGAAGAATGCCTCCCCCTTTAGGACCACCCGTACTATATATATAAAGAAATTTATTTACAACATGAATAATATATACAATCAATGCAAATATTTAAAAACAACCTTGCAAAAAAATTAGTTAGAATTTCACAGGCAAAAGGTCACAATTTCACAAGAAAAACTTAGAATTGTGTCATTATTATAATAAAAGTTGTAAATTTACTCAACACAAGTCAAAATTTGACAAGAAAATCTGAACATTTGTGCAAAATTATGATAAAAGTTGGAATTTTACTCAATAACAGTCACAATTTTTCAGGAAAAGCTTAAAATTTGGTCAACTTTATGAAAAGAGTCGTCATTTTACACAACAAAAGTCACAATTTGATAAGAAAACTGTTAGATGTTGACAACATTATAATAATAATCGGAACTTCACTCGGCAAAATTATGACTAAAGTCAAAATTTTACTAAAAAAATGTCCCTGTTTTACAAGAACACAAATTGGCAATATTGTGATACAATATTTTACCACCAGGGGGTGCAAATGAGATTTTTTTCGGGGATGAATAGGGAAGTCCTTTAGCTGCATTTGATCAGCTAAAGATCATATATTGCTGCATTTGCACCTGCCAATGTCTACTTTTGTATGCACATTAAATCAACAAAAAAATCCTGACTTTGGAGCAATGTTCACGGACTCTAGTATTTGGCTCTCTATTAGATGCAATGGTTTTCTGTGTGGGGACCATGATTTATGTCCTAACTTGTTCACACCTCCTCATATGGAAGCTACGTTTCCTCGTTGATGTCTCAAGAAGGCTAGAAATACAAGAACACACACACACACACACACACACACACACATACACATTCATGTCTTTGTTACCTTCTTGAGACCTGAGAAGAAGGCCTCCCTCTTTAGGACCACCCTTACTAGATATATAAAGAAATGTATTTACAACATTAATAATATATACAATCCATGCAAATATTTAAAAACAACCTTGCAAAAAAAATGAGTTTGAATTTCACAGGCAAATGGTCACAATTTCACAAGAAAAACTTAGAATTGTGTCATTATTATAACAAAAGTTGTAAATTTACTCAACACGAGTCAAAATTTGACAAGAAAATCTGAACATTTGTGCAAAGTTATGATAAAAGTTGGAATTTTACTCAATAACAGTCACAATTTTCCAGGAAAAGCTTAAAATTTGGTCAACTTTATGAAAAGAGTCGTCATTTTACACAACAAAAGTCACAATTTTATAAGAAAACTGTTAGATGTTGACATTATAACAATAATCGGAACTTCAATTGGCAAAATTATGACTGAAGTCAAAATTTTACTAAAAAAAATGTCCCTGTTTTACAAGAACAACACAAATTGGCAATATTGTGATCAAATATTTTACCACCAGGGGGTGCAAATGAGGTTTTTTTCGGGGATGAATAGGGAAGTCCTTTAGCTGCATTTGATCAGCTAAAGATCATATATTGCTGCCTTTGCACCTGCCAATGTTTACTTTTGTATGCACATTAAATCAACAAAGAAATCCTGACTTTGGAGCAATGTTCACAGACTCTAGTATTTGGCTTTCTATTAGATGCAATGGTTTCCATTTGGGGACCACGAGTTATGTCCTAACTTGTTCACACCCCCTCATATGGAAGCTACTTGTCCTTGTTGATGTCTCAAGAAGGCTAGAAATTCAAGAACACACACACACACACACACATTCATGTATTTGTTACATTCTTGAGACCTGAGAAGAATGCCTCCCTCTTTAGGACCACCCGTACTAGATATATAAAGAAGTGTATTTACAACATAAATATATAATAAAAGTTGTAATTTTACTCAACGCAAGTCAAAATGTTACAAGAAAAATTGAAAATGTGTGCAAAATTATGATAAAAGTTGGAATTTTACTCAATAACTGTCACAATTTTACAAGGAAAGCTTAAATTTTGGCCAATTTTATTTAAAGAGTCGTCATTTTACTCTAGAAAAGTCAAAAATTTTTAAGAAAAGTCCTGAATGTCAGCAATAATATAATAATAATCGGAACTTCACTTGTCAAAACTATGACAAAAGTCAAAATTTTATTCAAAAGATGTGACTGTTTTCCAGGAACAACAAAATAATCGGCGATATTGTGATAAAATATTTCACAACCAGGGGGTGCAAATGAGATATTTTTCAGGGATGAATAGGGAAGTCCTTTAGCTGCATTTGATCAGCTAAAGATCATATATTGCTGCCTTTGCACCTGCCAATGTTTACTTTTGTATGCACATTAAATCAACAAAAAAATCCTGACTTTGGAGCAATGTTCACGGACTCTAGTATTTGGCTCTCTATTAGATGCAATGGTTTCCATTTGGAGACCATGAGTTATGTCCTAACTTGTTCACACCTCATATGGAAGCGACTTTTCCTCGTTGATGTCTCAAGAAGGCTAGAAATACAAGAACACACACACACACACTCATGTCTTTGTTACCTTCTTGAGACCTAAGAAGAATGCCTCCCACTTTAGGACCACCCGTACTATATATATAAAGAAATGTATTTACAACATGAATAATATATACAATCCATGCAAATATTTAAAAACAACCTTGCAAAAAAATTAGTTAGAATTTCACAGGCAAAAGGTCACAATTTCACAAGAAAAACTTAGAATTGTGTCATTATTATAATAAAAGTTGTAAATTTACTCAACACAAGTCAAAATTTGACAAGAAAATCTGAACATTTGTGCAAAATTATGATAAAAGTTGGAATTTTACTCAATAACAGTCGCAATTTTTCAGGAAAAGCTTAAAATTTGCTCAACTTTATGAAAAGAGTCGTCATTTTACACAACAAAAGTCACAATTTGATAAGAAAACTGTTAGATGTTGACAACATTATAATAATAATCGGAACTTCACTCGGCAAAATTATGACTAAAGTCAAAATTTTACAAAAAAAAATGTCCCTGTTTTACAAGAACACAAATTGGCAATATTGTGATACAATATTTTACCACCAGGGGGTGCAAATGAGTTTTTTTTCTGGGATGAATAGGGAAGTCCTTTAGCTGCATTTGATCAGCTAAAGATCATATATTGCTGCATTTGCACCTGCCAATGTCTACTTTTGTATGCACATTAAATCAACAAAAAAATCCTGACTTTGGAGCAATGTTCACGGACTCTAGTATTTGGCTCTCTATTAGATGCAATGGTTTTCTGTGTGGGGACCATGATTTATGTCCTAACTTGTTCACACCTCCTCATATGGAAGCTACGTTTCCTCGTTGATGTCTCAAGAAGGCTAGAAATACAAGAACACACACACACACACACACACACACACACATACACATTCATGTCTTTGTTACCTTCTTGAGACCTGAGAAGAAGGCCTCCCTCTTTAGGACCACCCTTACTAGATATATAAAGAAATGTATTTACAACATTAATAATATATACAATCCATGCAAATATTTAAAAACAACCTTGCAAAAAAAATGAGTTTGAATTTCACAGGCAAATGGTCACAATTTCACAAGAAAAACTTAGAATTGTGTCATTATTATAACAAAAGTTGTAAATTTACTCAACACGAGTCAAAATTTGACAAGAAAATCTGAACATTTGTGCAAAGTTATGATAAAAGTTGGAATTTTACTCAATAACAGTCGCAATTTTCCAGGAAAAGCTTAAAATTTGGTCAACTTTATGAAAAGAGTCGTCATTTTACACAACAAAAGTCACAATTTGATAAGAAAACTGTTACATGTTGACAACATTATAATAATAATCGGAACTTCACTTGGCAAAATTATGACTAAAGTCAAAATTTTACTAAAAAAATGTCCCTGTTTTACAAGAACAACACTAATTGGCAATATTGTGAT